>NC_134687.1:553076959-553219459 GCF_050947455.1 Rhinoderma darwinii
AAAATAATATTTACACTTCGGAGGAAATCTTCAGAATGGGGTTATAGCAGTAAATTGCATATATTTTAAAGCAAAGGGTTGCCTAACTATCCCACTAATTGGGAGTTCTGTGTTTGCATGTTAATGAAGACATAACTAGATGAAGTTGGCGAAGTTAAACACAGCTTGCTATATGTATGTAAGTGCAGGTAATTCAACTGCACTTCAGATGCCTGTGACATAAGTTTAGATCTGCATAAATTGACATCAACCAAAATGCCAAATTTAGTAAGTTGTTTTTTTGTTTTTTAATGATTATTTATTTTTTTTTTCTTTCAGGAGGGGGAGTAACTAGTAAAAAAATAAAAATAAAAATAAAAAAAAAGCTAATTTTTAGTTTTCTATAAATCTTTAATATAATAAGTACATTTTTTTTTATTTTTTTTATTTTTTAAGAGTCACTCCTTTGCTGAATGTTGATTTGCAGGGATTTTGGCAGCGAAAGCAAAATATTGAACCAAGGCATTTTGTTCCAATTTTGAGATCGCTTAGTGCAGTGTCATGAGGATCTTCCTTGTTTAGGGGTCTGCAATCCCAGGATTCTTTATAGTGGTTAAAAAATGAATACATTTTAGTGAGTTAAGTAGCATGCTTGTATCACACATTAAGATAGGCCAACACGTACCCATATGCGCCAGGATTATTTTTTGGGTTTACAGGTGAAATATGCGTTGTCTATTTTTAGGTTTCTTAGGTATGATTTAAGGATATCTCCACTTTAAGTGCTGCAGAGTACGGTTAGAACTTGGCCCTTAACCTATCAATAGGGCATGCCACACTGTATTGCAAGTCTGTCTGATATAAACAGGTCTAAAAAAAAATTAAGTGATCTCTTCAGCATCATCAATTTGAGAAACAAAAAAATTATGGATCACAACGTGGAAGCTAATCTGCTTGTGAAAAACCTTGTTGCCTCTGTACGAGCAGCGTGGTGTGCTTTTTGCATGGGTAAATACTAGGGAATACTACAAGTTGTGCGGAGTAAGATCAGTCTAAAAGGATGCATATGTGTTTAGGTGGCGCATTTTGAAAGCTAGACATCAAGGTAATTGCTATAATTCACTTGTGATTTTCAATTTAATGTATTACCCTTTTTTATTTTTAAAGCATGATCATATACCATTAAGTTCGTAGAAGCAGGGTATCTGCTGTCTATTGGCGCATGTTGGTGGCCCATTGTACCCTAAGCAGACACATTGGGGTGCAAATGAAATAGCATCAGAATGGAAGATGGGTTTTGGTTCCCCTTTTATTTTCTCCCCATTTCATTTTGTTCAGCTTTTTGTTGCTTTTCTTCACTTGTATTCCTGTGAATAAACCCTTATTAATTTAACCTTTTATTTTTCTTTCCATGTGTATTTTCTTACGTACTGTGAATGTGAACATTTAACTGGCACTCTCAATGAAGGTGTCCATGTAAAAGTGCAAGTCTTTATTAATTCAGATTGCCTCAGTGGTATCCCATGATGATCAAGGAATCTTAGAGACAATTTTTCACTCTGCAGGTCAGAGTTAAACCAACACTTTTTCCATTTTCTTAGAGCAGATTCTAACGCTTGCAAGCAATGTTGAGCCATAACCGTTTTGTTTTTTTTGTTTTTTTTTTCAATTTGTTTTGTGAATTTAGTCATTTGTAATCAATTTTGTAAAACAAAAATCCCCAATTTGCATGGTTTTATTTTTTGTTGAATAGTTGAGGTGAACTCTATTGCACTAAACAATGGTAACAGGAGACAAAAGGACTTAAAATAATTGCCTGTCTTTAATTCAATGTAGACTAATAATCCGAGTAAGTATATAACGCCGCTGCATAAAAATTTCAGCTCGTCCTCTTTTTTTTTTTTTGTGTTTTGGGAAAATCATGGAAAAAAAACTGTTCGAGAATAACAAATATATTACAATTTTAGCATTTAATTTAAATTGTTTTGAATCGTATTAAACCATTACAGAAATCACCACAAAATTGAATGTAAACATACTTTTCAAATTGCTTAAGAGTTGGCCTTCAACTTAGATGGCTGTTAGGAATGACTGCACTTATTATTTTTAACTCAATTAAAAGTGAATTTTTCTTTTTTTTTTTTTTTTGTTCCTTCCCATGAAAGATTATTCTTTTAAATACCTCAAATTTTTTAAGTCTACTAATTTTATAAATCTACCCTTAAAAAAAAAAATATTTGCAAGTAAGCAATCAAATTGTGAAATCCCTGTGTGACTATTACATGGTCTGTCTTCTGGAAATCTAAGTGAGAAAATGATGATGATGATGATGATAATAATAATAAAACCATTCAAATGCAAAAAATTATTTTGAAAGGGGTAAAAACGGGTCATGTCGTGGATATTTTTATTTTTTCTTTCAAATATCGTTTTTTTTACACTAATATCAATCTGCTTCAATGGTCACAGACAGGGTTGTTTTTTGTTTTTTTTTTACCCGTCAATTGTTGATTCTTACATCATGGGATATATCAAACGTCTTACTATTGTGGTCTAGTCTTGACAGTTTTTGAATGTCATGGAATGTTTATAGAATTGTGGGTCTTTGTCTTGTTACATTCCAGTGTTTCTGCCTCTTGGCATGCTAAAAGCACGGCTTACAATGTCTGTCTCTCACACTGAAATAAGTGCTGTTAGAGTGCTAAACTACAGAAATAGCCGCTGCTATGTGATGTAGATTCTCTACTTGAATATTTTTATGTTGTAGGAACCTCAGGAGGTCTGTGTTTACTGTTTTTATATCTACCTGCTTTCCTTTGAGCTTCCCTAGTTAGAAGGACTCTAACCATGATATTAAAAAAAACTGCCCATCAACCTAAGTTGGTAACAGAAAGCATACTCTTCTTTATCCACACAGCTTATATGGTCACTCACCCTCACTTAAAAGCTAGGTGACTGAAAAGGAGGGGTTTAAAATGAGTCTATTACAGGGTTGTTGGGTCCCCCCCCCCCATTTTTTATTTTTGTAAGTTGCATGGGTTAAGCACTGAATATAGTAAAATAGCGCTGCCATAAATAGCCAGTCAAGACATTGGTCCAAATTGAGACGCTAGGTTTTTACTATGGCTGATAGGATCTTACTTATAGTCAAAATGCCTGACTATGGTGGTGTCTGGCTTTGGTTTGTTTCTTGGTGAATAACCCTCCCAGAAATATGCACATCTCATACTGTAGATCACACTGCTACACATAGAGGGCTGTGAGAAGGAACGGTTAATGGACGGTAAGTGGTGGTTGAACTACATTCAGTGTGAGAATTAATGTGTATCGATCCCAAGAAATCTCATGCCTACTTCCACAGAATCATCCCTACTTTCATATTTTGTTTTAAAAAAATATTTTCTTGACACTCCACTTACACCCAGAAACCTATTCCTAAAAAGGCTTTTAAGAGGGATAGCTGTAAATGGAAGAGACCGCATGCAAAAGTGTGTTCATTTGTTTTTCATTGTTCCCATCATTCACCGTGTGCTTTAAATGCTTTATTGTTGCAATTTTGGAATTTTTTCTTTTTTGTCATTTCTAAATGTATTGTCAAAAATTCCCATACACGGAGCAAGTTTAACTAACTACTTGTGCTTTCTTAATTACCAGTTCTAAAACGGCCTAGATGTGTTATGGGTGTCAAGGCTGCTTGTTTGTCACTTTTCTGATGGGGAGTCACCAAGTGTCAGTCGGAACTAAAGTATGGTTGGCCAATAACGTCTTTCTTTCCTAAGAACACTATTGAAACCCTCCTTGATCCATACATTTGACAATTTGTCCTTTTGGTTATTTGGTCAAAGAGCCAGACCACCATCTTTGAGGGACTTTGAGTTGCCATTAATCTGCTATATGTAATTTACTCTTGAAGTGAAAATAAGTGGTTCTGAAGCATTGTCCAGGTGCCCTCTGGAGGTATTTAATGAATGTGACTAATCACTAAATTAAAAGAATGTTTTGCTGTCCTCTATAGAAACCTAGTCTTTCTCAGGATCCCGAGGACAAATTTGAGGACCACTCCTTAGGGGCTACTTTAAAGCACTATGTTTGGAATAGATAGCCATCATTAATCTAATCGTAACACTGTGATTAAGAACAGTTAAAACAGCCATGTGATAACACAATCAAAGTTATATTTTTCTAAAGCAATATGCACGTACATAAAGAAAGGGAATGGCACTTCTCATTAGCACTTCCACAATCCATTTGATATGGGCACATAATATGGTTGCATCTTTCTGCTGGCAACTTAGGTTGAGTGCATTACTGAATAAAAGCTTTATATCTGATTGTTTTCTTACCCTGGAAGATGTTAACTTTTACACTTATATCCTCGTGCAATTTAACAGTCTAATACATGTGTAAACGGTGGCTCTCCAGCATTGGACTTGAGAAGTTCATCAGCTGGGCATACTTGGAGAATTAAGTTGAATGTTTGGAGAGCCACACGTTTCTTACCTCCGGTCTAGTAAATTAAGCGATATTTCTCAAGTTTGCTTCTGCTTATTGAACTACACTTTAAATAAAGAAGAAAAAAAAACACATGGTTTTAGTTTTTGATAAGCTGCTGAATTTTAAAAGTTTTTGGGGCCACCAAATATTTTGGATCATGCAGAGAATATATATATTGTACTGTAGTAATTTTGTATTTACATTTGTATGATGTGATAATAGATGTGAATGTTAATCACTGCTTGGCTGTGTTAATAAAGTTGTTTAAGTACCTTGTGTTGTATTTTTTTTTATAATTCCATGTAGTTTTTTAGTTTTTTGTTTGTTTTTAACCCCACCATACAAAACACAACCATACTAGGAAAAATACTATACTTCACACATTTTGTAGTTGCAGGTGTTTATACATGCAGTCTTAACTGTGCATGTGTGGCCAGCAGTCTGCTAAATATGGGCTCTTGAATTTCTCCCAACTGAAATATTTATGGCATATCCATAGGATAAGCCTAACACCTCTTGCACATGAGAGTTCAGGCTGTGAAAAAAAACGGTCCGAGTGTTGGCTGGATTTCCCAGTCCCACTCCGGTACAGGTGAACGTGACTCCTAGCATTATAAAATGTCTATGATGGCAGGAGTCCCTGCCTCCCCGCTGAACTGCTGTAACGTACTGAACAAAATTATACCGTACGGAACAGCGGGAAGGCAGGGACTTCTAGCATCATAAAATGTCTGATGTCAGGAGTCTCGTTCACATGTGACACGGTCGGACTGGGAAATACAGCCGACGCTCGGACCAGCTTTCACAGGCATCTAAACACACCTTTTGCACACGGCCGAATTCAGGCTGTGAAAACCGGTTTGAGTGTCGGCTGTGTTTCCCAGCCCGACCGAGTCACAGGTGAACGAGACTCCTGGCATCATAGACATTTTATGATGCTAGAAGTCCCTGCCTTCCCGCTGTTCCGTACGGTATCATTTTGTTCAGTGCAGGGAGGCAGGGACTCCTGCCATCATAGACATTTTATGATGCTAGGAGTCACGTTCACCTGTACCGCGGTGGGACTGGGAAATCCAGCCGACACTCGGACCGGTTTTCACAGCCTGAATTCTGCCGTGTGCAAAAGGTGTGTTTAGATGCCTATCTCCAGAATGGGAATCAACCGACCCCTGTTCCGCCTGCCGCATCTAGGCAAAGAAGAAATCGAGTGGGCCGTGCTATTGAGTTATGGAAACAGCCAGGCAAACAAAAGGCTAGAAGTTTTCAACTTGGCCCCTTGGAGACCCGGCTAATTTCAGTGTTTTTGGTTTTTTAAATTTTTGTGTTTTTTCTTCCCCCGCCTTCCAAAAGACTTTTTTTTTTAATTTCTTTGTTGACATAGCCGTATGAGGGATTGTTTATTGCGGGACAAGTTGTAATTTGTCATGGCACCATTTATTGTTCCGCATAATGTACTAGGAAGCTGAAAAAAGTATTTGTGGGGTAAAATGGGAAAAAAAAAAAAAAGATTAGCCATTTTTGGGGGCGGTTTTATTTGTATGGCATCAATCAGGAGGTAAAAACTACATGTGCATCTTATTCTAAAAGTTTATACGATTACGGTGATAGCAAATTTGTTTTACCGCTCTTAAGAAAAAAAAGACAGCAAAAAACTGATCAGTCTGGAAAGGGTTAACTAATTTCTAATAAACCTTTGACCAAATGTGGGGTATAGCCCTACTCTGGAGAAATTGCTTTACAAATGTTGGGGTGCTTTTTTGTCTATCTTCTGTGAAAATGAAAAAAATTCAACATTTTAGTGGAAATAATGTTGATGTTCATTTTCACGGCCTAATTCTAATAAATTCTGCAAAAGACCTGTGGGGTCTAAATGCTCACTATACCTCTAAATAGATTTCTTAAGTAGTGTAGTTTCCCAAATGAGGTCACTTTTGGGGTATCTCCACTGTTTTGGTGTCTCAGGGGCTTTGCAAATGCAACATGGCACCCGAAAACTACTGCTAAATTTGAGCTCCAAAAGCCAAATAGCGTGCCTTCCCGTCTAAACCCTGCTGGGGGTCCAAACTGACGTTTATTACCACATATGGCGTATTGCCATATCGGGAGAAATTGCTTTATAAATGTTGGGGTGCTTTTGCCCCTTTATTCCTTGTAAAAAAAAAAAAACGTTTTTTTCGGGAAAAAAAGTTTCATTTTCACAAATGAATTCCGCAAAAAAAACTAGGATGAAAATGCTAACTATACCCCAAGAAAAATTCCTTGAGGGGTGAAGTTTTCAAAATGGAATCACTCTTTGGGGCTTTTCGGCCTGTTTTGGCACCACGAGACCTCTTCAAACCTGACATGGTGCCTAAAATATATTTAAAAAAAAAAAAAAAAGGGGCCCCAAAATCCACTAGGTGCTTCTGAGGCCAGTGCTTCAGTCCATTAGCACACTAGGGCCACGTGTGATATTTCTAAAAACTAGAAGCTGGGCAATAAATATTAAGTTGCAAAAAAAATAAAAAATTGCCTTTTCTTGACAATGTGAGAAACTGCTGTGAAAGTTCTTAGCCTTGTAACGTCCTAGAAAAATAGGACATCCAGAAAAAAAAAAAACGATGCAAACCAAGTAGACGTATGGGAAATGTTTACTAGTGACTATTTGGTGTGGTATTACCATCTGTTTTACAACCAGATACATTTTAAAGTTAGAAAAATTATAATATTTGCAAATTTCCTATTGAATTTATTGACAATTTTTTCATGAACAAAGTATATGTCACGAGACAATAAACTTGGATAGGTAAAAGCATTCCAAAGTTATTACCACATAAAGAGACACATGTCAGATTTTAAAAAATCTGCTTTGTCCTCAAGGCTAAAACAGGCTCAGTCCTGAAGAGGATAAGGAACTTAATCATTGTACAAAGAAAATATAAAATCCTGGTGAAAAACAAAAGCCCTAGAAAATGACATTAAAGGAACAGTGTCACCAAAAATTTTTTTTTTATATCAGTTTGATGTTAGTGTTTTATTAAAAACGTTTGTATTTATTTTGTGTTTGTGTGTTACTGTTCTTTATTTTTTTACTTTTTCTTCCCTATGGGGGCTGCCATTTTTTTTTCCATTTCTGTATGTGTTGATAAACGACACATACAGACATGGAATACGGCAGCTACAGTCCCATAGTGAATGCGAACTATGGTGTACGCCGTCTGTGTGGGAACGGCGCATGCGCCGCTCCCACACAGTCAAAGTTGAACTGAGCGCCGTCCGGCGCCGTTTTCCTGTAGACCGGAAGTCGCGGCCGGACAGTAAGATTACTACTTCCGGTCGCGGCTTCCGGACTTGTGCACTTGGAGCAGCGGACGGACCGGTGGGAGCGGCGGCGGCAGGAGCAGGTAAGTGATTTCTATGTATGTTCGTGTTTCAGTGTGTGTTTACTACTGTAATGTAAACCTTCTACACTGTGTGTTAGCTCAAAAAATGGCGGCGCACAGTGTAAGAGGTTTGACCGTTCAATCCCCTCGTCTCTCCCGGCATTAGCCAGGATAAAGGAGGGGGGGATTCTGAGAGCTCACTAGAGCGAGGGATTTTTTTCCAATTTTGCAGCATAATGCAATGTGGTTGCTTTACCACATGTAATGCTTGCAATTTTGGGAATTGCTCCATCTAGTGACCAGTGCTGGGAAATATTATAAATTAGAATCTAATTTTATAATATTTCCTGACTCGTGAAAAAAATTAGAACAATGTTTAATCACCTACACACTAATTGTTTAACTAAAAAAAAACAAAACATTTTTTGCTAGCAACACATTCCCTTTAACCCCTTAAAGGAACAGTGTCATCACAAATTATTTTTTTATATGTTAAAGATGTTAGTGCTTTATTAAAAACGTTTATATTTATTTGTGTGTTTGTGTTTTACTTTTTCTTATTTTTACACTTTTTCTTCCCTATGGGGGCTGCCATTTTTTGTTCCATTTCTGTATGTGTCGATTAACGACACATACAGACATGGAATACGGCAGCCACAGTCCCATAGGGACTGCGAACGGCTCCCGTCCCATTCACTTGTGTGTACGGCGTCTGTGTGGGAACTGCGCATGCGCCGCTCCCACACAGTCCAATTTGAAATGGGCGCCGTCCGGCGCCATTTTCCTGTGGACCGGAAGTCGCGGCCGGACAGTAATATTACTACTTCCGGTCGCGGCTTCCGGACTTGTGCACTTGGACCAGCGGCAGCAGACTGAGCGGACGGGCCGGAGGGAGCCGCGGCGGCAGGAGCAGGTAAGAGATTTCAATGTATGTTCGTGTTTGTGTGTGTTTGTGTGTGTTTACTACTGTATGTAAACCTACTACACTGTGTGTTAGCTCAAAAAATGGCGACACACAGTGTAGGAGGTTACACCGTTCAAACCCCTCGTTTATCCCGGCACTAGCCAGGATAAAGGAGGGGGGGATGCTGAGAGCTCACTAGAGCGAGGGCTTTTTACCCAATTTTGCAATGCTGCAATTTTGGGAATAGCTCCATCTAGTGACCAGAAATGGGTAATACTATAAATTAGAATTAATTTATAATATTTCCTGACTCGTGAAAAAAATAAAAAAAATTTGAACAATGTTTAATCACCCACACACTAAATGTTTAATTTAAAAAAAAAAACATGTTTTTCTGGCAACACATTCCCTTTAAGGATGTAGCCTAGTTTTGGCCTTAAGGCTCAGAGCCCATTTTTCAAATATGACATATTTTACTTTGTGGTAATAACGTCGGAATGTTTAAACCTATCCAAGCGATGCTGAGTGTTTTCTCGTGACACATTGGGCTTCATGTTCGTGGTAAAATTTGGTCGATATATTCTGTGTTTATTGGTGAAAAATTGCAAAATTTAGAGAAAATTTGGAAAAAATAGCATTTTTCAGAATTTAAATGCATCTGCTTGTTAAACAGATGGTTATACCACCCAAAATAGTTACTAGTTCACATTTCCCATATGTTTACTTTCAGATTAGCATTGTTTTTTGAACATTCTTTTATTTTTCTTGGACGTTACAAGGCTTAGAACATGAACAGCAATTTCTCATATTTTTAAGAAAATGTCAAAAGCCTTTTTTTTTAAGGTACCTCTTCAGTTCTGAAGTGGCTTTGAGGGGCTTATGTATTAGACACCCCATAAAACTCCCAATTTTAAAAACTAGACCCCTCAAAGTATTCTAAACAGCATTTAGAAAGGTTTTTAACCCTTCAGGCATTTCACAGGAATTAAAGCAAGCTGGAGGTGAAATATGCAAATTTCATTTTTCTTGCTAAATTTCAATTTTATTCAAAAAAAATTCTGTAACACAGAAGATTTTACCAGAGAAATACTACTAAATATGTATTGTCCATATTCTGCAGTTTTTAGAAATGTCCCACATGTGGCTCTAGTGTGCTTGTGGACTAAAACAAGCCCTAGAAGCAAAGAAGCACCTAGTGCATTTTGAGGCCTCTTTTTTATTAGAATATATTTTAGGCAGCATGCCAGGTTTGAAGAGGTGTTGAGGTGCCAAAACAGTAGGAATCCCCCAAATAGTGACCCCATTTTGGAAACTGCACCCCTCAATGTCATATTTATGGTTGTTGTTACCCTTTTGACCACACAGTTTTTTCACAGCACCTTTTTGAATTGGGCTGTGAAGTTAAAAAAATTAAATTTTTCCCAATATTATGTTTTAGCTCAAAGTTTCTTATTTTCACAAGAAATAAAATATTCAATTTTGTTGCCCAATTTGTCATGTGTGCGGCAATACCCCATTTGTGGTGATAAACTGCCGTTTTGGCCCATGGGAGGGCTCAGAAGGAAAGGAGCGCTATTTGTTCTTTGCAGTCCAGATTTTGCTGGATTGGTTTTCGGGTGCCATGTCGCATTTGCAGAGCCCCAGAGATATCAAAGCAATGGAAACCCACCAGAAGTGACCCCATTTCGGAAACTACACCCCTCAACGAATTCATTTATGGGTGTTGTGACCATTTTGAGCCCATAGTTTTTTCACAGAACTTTTTTGTATTGGGTTGGGAATTAAAACAAAATTATTTTTTCCCAATAATCTGTAATTTTGGCTGAAAATTTCTTATTTTCACAAGAAATAAAATGCCCCATTCTGTTGCGCAATTTGTCCCGAGTGCAGTAATAACCCACTTGTGATAAACTGCCGTTTGGACCCATGGGAGGGCTCAGAACGAAAGGACCACCATTTGGCCTACTGGGGATTTTCTGGTGCAAAGTCATGTATACAGAAGCCCCTGAGGTACCAGTACAGTTGAAGCCCGCAAGAAGTGACCATTTTAAAAACTACACCATTAAGGCATTCATCTACAGGTGTAGTGAGCATTTTGACCGGAGACATACACCCCATAAACTGTAATGTGGGTTCTCCTGTGTATGGCAATACCCTACATGTGGCTGTTATCAGCTGCCTGGGCACACAGCCGGGCCCAGAGGGGAAAGACGAGGGGGGATAAGCTGTGCGGAGTACATCAGGGTAAGTAAAATTTGGGTAAATTATAAACCAAGGGATGTATGATCAATTTTAAAACACTCTTTCATACAGAGCTCTGGTTTTTCGGGACACGTGTCACATTGATATATTGTGTCCTCCCTTATCCCCCTCTTATAGCAGACTTTGCACCTTTTTTTTTACTTTTTCCCTTCTTGCCAGTTTGGGGAACTTCTCCTGGAAAGTGTTGCCCTTCTACGATGCGTGTGGCCTCGCTTCCAGAAGTACTGGGTGCCCCCCCCCCCCCTTCTTGGTCCCTAAAGATTAGGTTCTTGATAATCACCTCTTGAAATTCCAGGAAAGTTCCCCTCTGGCCTGTACAGCGACGTAGCACGTACACATTGTACAAAGCCATCGGTATGAGGTGCCCGGCCAGCTTCTTATACCACACCGCATGGCGCTGTAGGGCTTCAGGACTTGATCTGACAAGTCCACCCCTCCCATGTACCTATTGTAGTCCAGGATGCAGTCTGGTTTGGGGGTCTCTGTACTGGTACCTCGTACAGGTACATGGGTACTGGTGGGACATCTCTCTTGTACTTGACACACAATATGTTGCTGCTAGATTGTGCCCTGCTCTCACCCCTTCTGAGTGTTTGCCCTGCAGAGTCTTAGAGAGGCCTGTCAGATTTCTTCTAGCAGTGCCGCATGCCGCAGGACTTCTGGAAGCTAGGCAGTTGAAGAGTGGGACGCTGGTATAAAAATTATCCAGGTAGAGGTGGTAACCCTGGTCCAACAGTGGGTGCACCAAATCCCACACAATTTTTGCATTAACTCCCAGTAAGGGGTGGGGGGGGCATTCTGGGGGCTGAATACTGCTGTCCTTCCCTTCATATATCCTAAATCTGTAGGTATACCCTGATGCACTCTCGCACAGCTCATACATCTTCACGCCATACCTTGCCCTCTTACTCGGCAGGTACTGGCGGAATTGAAGCCTCCCTTTAAAATTTACCAAGGACGCATCAATAGAAATACACTTCTCGGGGGTGTATGCTTGGGAAAACCGGGCACTGAAACTGTCTAATAGGGGTCTCCGTTTATACAAACGGGTCATCTTGGGGTGGGCACTGCTCATCAGTATAATGTAAGAAGCGAAGTATTGTCTTATTTATTTTTTTTAGGTTACAGTTCAGTTCTGAAGTTGCTTTGAGGGACCTATATATTAGAAACCCCTATCAAACACCCTATTTTAGAAACTAGACCCCTAAAAGTATTCACAACAGCATTTAGAAAGTTTATGAACCCTTTAGGTGTTTCACAGGAATTTAGAGCAAAGTAGAGGTGAAATTTACATTTATTTTTTTGTCAGAAAATCCTCTTTTTACCATTTATTTTTTTTTATAACACAAAAGGTTTTACCAGAGAAACGCAACTCAATACTTATTGCCCAGATTCTGCAGTTTTGAGAAATAATCCACATGTAGCCATAGTGCGCTAATGGACTGAAGCACCGGCCTCTGAAGCAAAGGAGCTCCTAGTGGATTTTGAGCCCTCCTTTTTTATTAGGCACCATGTCTGGTTTGAAGGGGTCTTGTGGTGCCAAAACAGTGGAAACCCTCAAAGTGACCCCATTTTGGGAACTAGTCCCCTTGAGGACATTGCAGTTTTCATGGGGTGCAGTCGGCTTTTTGATCAGTTTTTATTATATTTTTAAGTGGCGTGGTGACTAAAAAACAGCAATCCTACTATTTGTTTTTTTATTCTATTTTTTTTACAGCGTTCACCGTGCGCTATAAATGACATTCACTTTATTCTGCGGGGCGATACGATTACAGCGATACCTTATGTTTATAGTTTGTTTTTTTTATGTCTTATGGCGTTTGCCCAATAAAATACTTTTTGTAAAATATAATTTACTTTTTGTGTTACCTTATTCTAAGAGTCAGAACTTTTTTATTTTTCCATCAAGAAAGCCGTGCGAGGACTTATTTTTTGCGTAACGAAGTGTAGTTTCGATCAGCACCATTTTTAGGTACATGTGACACTTTGATCTCTTTTTATTCCATTTTTTGGGAGGTGAAGTGACCAAACAATTGTGATTCTGGTACGGTTTATTATTATTTTCCTTTACGGCGGTCACCGCGCGGGATAAATAACGAAATAATTTTGTAGTTCAGGCCGTTACAGACGCGGCGATACAAATTATGTATAGTTTGTTTATATATTTTTATTAATAATAAAGACTGATAAGGGAAAAGGGGGGATTTTTACTTTTATTACTTTTAAAACTTTTATTTTCTTATTTTTACACCTTTTTTTTTTAACTTTATTACTTTGTCCCACTAGGGGACTTGAGGGCAGGAGGCCCTGATCGCTATTCTAATACACTGCACTACATTCATTGCTTATTTGTGAAAAACACCAAAATTTTTAGAAAATTTGCAAAAATTATGATTTTTCTCATTTTAAATGTATCTGCTTGTAAAACAGATAGTAATACCACACAAAATAGTTACTATTTTATATATTCCATATGTCTACTTTATATTTGCATAGTTTTTTGAACATTATTTTATTTTTCTAGGACGTTACAAAGTTTAGAACTTTAGCAGCAATTTCTCACATTTTCAAGAAAATGTCAAAAGGCCATTTTTACAGGGACCAGTTCAGTTCTGAAGTGGCTTTGAGGGCCTTATGTACTAGAAACCCCCATAAATCACCCCATATTAAAAACTGCACCCCTCAAAGTATTCAAAATAGCATTCAGAAAGTTTCTTAACCCATTAGGCGCTTCACAGGAATTAAAGCAAAGTAGAAGTGAAATTTACAAATTTTATTTTTTTTGCTGAAATTCATTTGTAATACATTTTTTTCTGTAACACAGAAGGTTTTACCCGAGAAATGCAACTCAATATTTATTGCCCAGATTCTGCAGTTTTTAGAAATATCCCACATGTGGCTCTAGTGTGATAATGGACGGAAATACCGGCCTCCGAAGCAAAGGAGCACCTAGTGGATTTTGGGGCCTCCTTTTTTTAGAATATATTTTAGGCACCATGTCAGGTTTGAAGAGGTCTTGTGGTGCCAAAACAGTGGAAATCCCCCAAAAGTGAGACGGTTTTGGAAACTACACACCTCAAGGAATTTATCTAGGTGTATAGTTAGCATCTTGACCCCACAGGTATTTTGCTATATTTATTGGAGTTTGTCTGTGAAAGTGAAAATCTACTTTTTTTCTGAAAAAATATAAAAAAAAATATTTGCAAGGAATCAAGATTAAAAAGCACCCCAGAACTTGTAAAGCTACTTCTCCCGATTACCCCATATGTGATACTAAACTGCTGTTTGGACCCACGGCAGAGCTCAGAAGGGAAGGAGCGCCATTTGGATTTTTAAGCGCAGATTTTGCTGGATTGGTTTTCAGTTCCATGTCGCGTTTGCAACGCCCTGGAGTAAGCAAAACCGTGGAATCCCCCCAAAACTGACCCCATTTTGAAGACTACACCCCTCAAGGAATTGTTCTAGGGGTATAGTTAGCATTTTGACCCCACAGTTTTTTTGCTGAATTTAGTGGAATTAGGCCGTGAAAATGAAAATCTACTTTTTTCTGAAAAAACATAGAAATGTTAAATTTTTACAATGAATAAAGGAGAAAAATGACCCCAAAATTTGTAAAGCAATTTGTCCTGATTACAGCAATACGCCATATGTGGTAATAAACTGCTGTTTGGACCAACGGCAGGACTCAGGAGGGAAGGAACAATATTTGGCTTTTGGAGCTCAAATTTAGCTGGAATGGTTTTCGGGTGTCATGTCGCATATGCAAAGCCCCTGAGGTACCAAAACAGTGGAAACCTCCCAAAAGTCCCTTTAGGGGACTGGAACGAGCGATCATTAGGTTGCTGGTACAATACACTGCAATACTAATGTATTGCAGTATAATGTCATTTTACAGGCTCCTGTAACAACGCGATCACTGTTCCTGTCCGTTAGTCCCGGGTTTCAGCTGTAATACACAGCGGACACCTGCAGAATATGGAACGTGCACAGCGCATGAGCCCGCTCCATAAATAACCCCTCGCACCACGACATGCTATTAAGTTGTGGTGCGCCAAGGCGTTAATGCGCAGCGGATGGTGCAAAGTGAAAATTAAAATTTTCCACTGATGTGCCATTTTAATGCACAATATATTGTGCCCAGTTTGTGCCACTGAAGACAAATACCTCATACAATGATGAGCGGGTTCTCCCGGATATAAAATGTCATATGTGGACGTAAGCTGGTGCTTGGGCACGCTGTGGGGCTCAGAAGGGAGGGAACGCCATTTGGCTTTTGGAGCGCAGATTTTTCTTGGTAACTGTTCTGTTTGGGGTTTTGCTGGTATTTCAGTTTATAATGTGGGGGGATATGTAATCTGTGCGGAGTACATCAGGGCATAATAAGAGGGTATGATAATGGGGTACATAAATAATAATTCGCAGATATGTGGCCGGTGTCGCACTGATAAATGGCGCCCGATCTTATCCGCTTTTGGAACACTCTGCACATTTTGCATCGCCATATTCTGAGAGCCAGAACTTTTTTATTTTTTCTCCAACGGAGCTGTGCGATGACTTATTTGTTGCGGGACAATCTGTAGTTTTCATTGGTACCATTTTAGCGTACATGTGATTTTTTTGAATCACTTTTTATTAGATTTTTTTGGAAGCAAAGTGACAAAGAAACATAAATTCTGACAATGTTTTTTGTATTTTTTTTTCACAGTATTCACCGTGCGGTATAAATGACATTTTACTTTATTCTGCGGGTCGGTACGATTATGGCGATACCATATGTATATAGGTTTTTTATGTTTTGTGGCGATTGCGCAATAAAATCACTTTGATAAAATTATTTATTTTCTGTGTCCCCATATTCTGAGAGCCATAACTTTTTTATTTTTCCGTCAAAAAAGCGGTGTAAGGGCTTGTTTTTTGCGGGACGGGTTGTAGTTTTTATTGGCACTATTTTGGGGTACATGCGACTTTTTTATCACTTTTTATTCTATATTTTGGGAGGGGTGGTGACCAAAAAAAAGTGATTCTGACATAGTTTTTTAATTATTTTTTTAGCGGTGTTCACCGTGCGGGAAAAATAATATTATAGTTTTATAGTTTGGGTCGTTACGAACGCGGTGATACCAAATATGTGTACTTTTTTTTACATTTTAATTTTTTTCCTATAATAAAAGACTTATTATAGGAAAAAAAGCATTCTTTTTTTTTGTAACTTTTATAACTTGTTTTTACACTTTTATAAAACTTTATTACTTTATTTTTTACTTTTTACTTGTTTTACTTGAAGCCTGGCAGCACTGATCGCTGCTATAATACATTACACTACCTAGGTAGTGTAACGTATTATAAACTGTCAGTGTGACGCTGAGTGTCACACTGACAGGAAGCTTATGAGAACCAGCATCCGGCTGGTTCTCATAGGCTGCTGTGCATGGCAGACCCGGGGGTCGTTATATGGCCCCCGGTTCTGCCTTGTAACCGACTGCAGCACCAGCAATCGGTCCCCGGGAAAGTTTGTTGTAGCAACAAACTTTCCAGTTTGTTGTAGCAACAAACTTTCCAGTTTGTTATAGCAACAAACTTTCCAGTTCGTTGCTACAACACACTTTCCCTGCGATCACATGACCGGGACCTGAACTAATCAGGTCCCGATCATATCTCTGGGACCAGAGGCAGGTGATAACAGCGCGATCCGGGTGTCAGCGCTACTCTGAGACACCCGGATCGCGCTTTTAACACCCACCGTGAATTCACGTCGGCACTGCACAGAGCCCAGCAAGTGCCGACGTGAATATACAGTGGGCGGTCGGGAAGCGGTTAAAGAAGGGAATTTATTTTGTTCTGATCACTAAGTTTGATCTCATCACCTAAGTCAAAAACATACGCTTGTTTGCCAGGCGATTGAAATGGCATAATTTGTTTAAATTGTGTGATCGTTGACAATACCATGAATTAGGGATTATGGAAAAGAACCTCCCAGGAGTTCCTCTCCTAACTGGTCTAATGGAAAAAGGAGAGCATAATGCAGCACATGGCCCCTTTTCTTCCGAGGACCCACAGCAATAAGATGCCACCAATGCCCAAGAACAATAGTGTCGATATGTTTATGCGAATTGTCATAAAATAACTAGGTTCTGGTTGTAAGGGCTGCGGCTTAAATCTATCTTCGGACAAGACACATGCATTGGTTATCCTCGAGAAGGACGAGACTAATTCAACCTCACAAGTATGGAATTTTGTTATTCTTAACCATGATGACTATTGTAAGATGTCGATCCCTCCTTGATGACAGTCCCGGGTACTGAGACCTTTCACTAGGGCATTGGATGGTATTTTACAGGGTAGATACCATGTTTGCTATGGTGATCGAGGTTCTCCCTGGCCATGCATCTCGACCTTTTGGCTAAAGTCAAGCATAGTACCTGTTCTTGTTAGTAGTTCCAGTTTGCCTTTGTATGGAGCAGGTATGACATTCACAGGAAGTGGAAGCTTCTTGGTGTACGCAGGTTGGCCCAACCGCTACCTATAGGTGACCTGGACCCTGTCGATCGAAGCCATGAGGTCGGGTTGTTTGAAAGTAGAAGTGACCCTGGTGTGCCTGAACTCACCGGGGGTGGGATTCCACTGAGAGATGGCACATTTGCAAATATTTCACATTTGAGCACACTCGCCTCTATTTGCCTGGGCCTACTGGCTAAGGAAAATACAAGGAACTACTATAATTCCAGCTGAATGTCCGGGCCGTACTCCTGGTGCAAATCCTAATTTATTTAACTTTTTTTTTGTCACTTTGTGTGCACTGACCACGTTTGTTTGTCACAAGGACAGTTTCAGGATGGAATGCCCTTATGGGATATCCCTCCTGTGGTCTAGGAGACCAATATATACAAGGGGACATACCAGGTTTGTGGGAGACCTATAGTATCCAGGGTAATATTTTGGGGCCTCAAAACTGCTGACAGATTTCCTTTAAATGCTATTAAAACATATATCAGTACATATGATCCTACAAAAAAATGTGCTGGTAGCCCTCCTGGAGTCCTTGGCCTTATGACTCACTGTTGACGGACTTTCAAGTAATTTCTCCAATTCAGCATGGGTCTGTTTCTGTTCTGTGCTGGATTAATGGAATTTTTATGGTACAATAATCAGTCCAGCCAACAAAATTTTACTTTAATATTAATAAAATAATTGATGTCAATAAGTTGGAATGATGTTCTGTAGCATGTTTGTGGCTGATTTATACTGTTCTTAATCTCCAATTATGCAGATGATATATTACAGGTATTTAACAATCCGATGAGAATATACTAGTAATTATACAGCAGACCGTATTTAAACAGTGCTGCAGGATTAACCCTTACACTGTCCATGTTGCTTACATAAAGTTCCCGCAATATAGAAATGTAGAATTTTTCAACAGAAAGGAACCCATTGTTCCATCCAGTCTGCCCCTTTTTGTGTGTATATTGTCAAAGTGTATTTACATGTGAAGTTTTTGGCCAAGCAGTAAAAACCGCATTTAAAAAAAATACGCACACGGTTTTGCAGTACGGTGTTTGGCCACGTGGTTTTTACAGGTGAAACATTTATTTTACAGTTTCACCTGTGAATACCACACAGGCAAAACTAAACGTTCTGGAGGAGCCCCTGTCATCACTGTCCATATATAGACAGTGACGTCCGGGGCTCCCTCTAGGAATCGAATCTCCGGCCAGAACGTCGGCAACACTCGGGGTATTCTGCTCTTAGACAGGGGCTCCCTCTAGGAGCAGAATCCCCGGTAAGAGTGTCGGCAATGCTCTGGCCGGGGATTCCGCTCCTGGAGGAGCCATGACGGCAGGGTAAAGCACCCGACGGCCGAGTAGGCCCCCCCCCCAAGGGTAGTGGGCTGCAGCACGTGCCCGGGTGCTGACTCCGGCTTTGGTTAAATATAGAAGTTGTGTTTTTTTTACATGGATGCCGTTCCTCGGAGACATCCATTTTTTACGTTTTTGTCGAACATCTTCTGTCATACATCTCGCGATGTGTTACATTTAGAGAGAAGTTAAGGGAGGACACATTTGTATGCCTGTCCCAAGAATTCTTGGATGTTTTTATTGTGTAAGTGTGTCCCACAACAGCTGCTGGAGGACTGGTCCAGGAATCTATCACCCGTTCTATCATAATTGTTTTTCTATATTCTTCTACTTGGTGTTCGCACAATGAGGACCTGGCATAACTGACCACCACTTCTCCATGTGGAAATAATCAGCACCTGATATACAACTTGAAAGATATACGCCCTTTTTTACCCACAATTATGCAATTATGATTTATATTAATTTTTTAACTGGCTGGTGTTATCAATTTGGAAGTGGACAGACTCTTTAAACTTTCACCCCTCATGCAAAACTGTCTTGTCTGTCCAAAACATGCACCGCGGTGCTCTTTTAGGTATAGATAGACAGTCGTATGCTGGCTTGTAGAGTGAGCCCTTCTATTCTGAACCATGCACTTACTGAGCAGCTATTTAGTCTCCTCAATGCAAAGTTTGCACTCTACACTACATTGGATAGCATACACCATGTTGCTTTGCTTATATTTAGGTGTGGGTGAGTCTGGTTGGTGTACAAACTACTGTCTTATGGCAGTAAGTCGATCTTACCTGCAAACGCTGATGCTGCTGCAGAATCAACTGTAGCCTCTGGTGCCAATGTGGCCGTCACGATGCAGGACCTGTGAGTGACGTCACAGATCTGCACTGTCAGAAGCTGGGAGTTCTGAAGAGAAGAGGATGTTACTTCTCTTCAGAGCGCCCAGCTAGTGAAAGTATTAAAAACGCCCCGATGTACGCACATAATACACACCCACTTGGACTTTTGCAAGCCTCATTTGCATAACTACAAAAATGGTCATAACTTGGCCAAAAATGCTCGTTTTTTAAAAATAAAAACGTTACTGTAATCTACATTGCAGCGCCTATCTGCTGCAATAGCAGATAGGGGTTGCAAAATCTGGTGACAGAGCCTCTTTAAGATGTCACTAGGACTAATTAAGTGTAAATTAATCCAACGACCCTCCTCATCTGTAGCGACTTTATTAACAGTATAATTTAAGTTTTTGTGCAATAAAACTAAAACACCTGCCTTCGAGTCCTTGGCTCCTGACCCATACACCTGTCCCAACCATAAGTTCTTCATACGAAAAAAATTGTCTGCTACCAAATGCGTTTCCTGCAAGAGCGCTATATCTGTTTTAAGGCGTTTGAGATGTCTTAATACCATCATACATTTGTGAGGTGATTTGAGACCTTTAATATTCCATGAAACAATTCTCAGAAAACGTAAAAGTATTATTGATTAGCACCTAATGATCCATTTGCATTCCCCCCTTTCTGACCCCAAAACAGCCTTGGCTTCAGAGTGATAATCGGAGACCAATAACAGTGGTCTCCGTTCATGTGATCACAAAATTAAAAACTAAGTGTTTCTCCTACCTGTCTCTCGGTCTCTCCTCACACTTGTTACTTTGTATGAGAAGAGACAGAGAGAATTTTACTGTGACACCAAAGACACAAAATTACAAAAAATCTAATAAACTTTATATAAACTTAAATTGTATACCTAGGCTCGGGTTATCCTTAGGGCACGTTCACACGTGGCAGAGTTTTTCCGCTGCAAATGTTGGTGCAGATTCGGGGCAATTATGCAACTAATCTGCACCAACATTTGCATATTTGACAGGTAGTTCAGACGTTGCAGAAAACACAGCGGACTTGCCATTGATTTCAGTTTTTGCATTGCAAAGGCTGAAATACGCAGTGAAATTCTGCTTTTTCTCCACAACAGACAGTGCATGCTGTGGACAGAAAATTACGCAACATCTGCACTAACTTTCCTAAAAATGTATAGAAACAAATGTAAAGAAACGGCCGCTGGAGAATTCCACTGCAATTCCGCCACGTGTGAACGTGCCCTTAGGGTTAGTCTAGGGTTATTCTAGGTTCTATTCTAGAGTTAGTCTAGGGTTAGCCTAGGTTTAGTCTAGGGTTAGCCTAGGTTTAGTCTAAGGTTAGCCTAGGTTTAGTCTAGGTTTAGCCTAGGGTTTTTGTGTAGCGTACGTGTGTGACATCTGTGTATTTTTTTTTGTGCAAAAAAAAAAATATATGTCAAAAGTTTTATAGTCTACGTGTTTGTTCGACATCAGTTTTTTGTGAAGCGTGCTTTTGTGACGTCCGTGTATCTTAGTCTGTGAAAAAAAAAAGTTAAGAAAAAAATAATCAAATATGTCTGCGTGTGCGTCGGGTTACAGTCTTTATTGTACGTGTGTGTAATTACAATGGCCCATAGGAGGTTCACGGTGGAAGAGGCATACGCCATGTTAATTTCGGACTCGCGTCCGAGGTAGAAATGTTGTCTACCAGTGATAGCGACGACAGTGATACGCTTTCTGCAAATGCAAGTGTCGCTGCAGAGTCCACAAGCACAGGGCATGTCGCAGACATAGCACAAAACATGGCCCACTCTATTCCCCCAGAATATATTGAGTGGGTACCCACAGATTAATTTTCCCCTAATATCCCAGAATTTATTGCCACACCAGGGATAAATATTAATGTGGAAAATTGAACAATTTTTTTTTTAAATATTCATTACAGATGAACTATTGGAGCTGGTTGTTAACCAAACCAATCTGTATGCTCGCCAATTCTTTGCTGAAAAGCCAACGTACTCCTATGCAAAGCAGTGGCACCCCACAAATACTGGCGAACTTAAAAAAAAAAATTGGGGCTCATCCTCAACATGGGGTTAGTGAAAAAGCCCTCAATCCGGTCATATTGGGCAACAAGCCCTACACATGCCACACCTGTTTTTCCAGCCGTTATGACCAGAAGCCGATATGAAGTGCTAATGCGCTTCCTTCATTTTAACGACAATCACCAGGCCCCCCCCCCCCCCCCCCGTGTAGTGATCCAGGCCGTGACCGCCTGTATAAAATAAGGCCCCTGATAAAAATTTTGGAGGAGACATTTATGCCGGTGTACAACCCCGAAGAAAACCTAGCGCTGGATGAATCACTGATGAGTTACAAAGGCAGGCTCTCATTCCGCCAGTACATCCACTCAAAGAGAGCAATATATGGGGTTACAATCTACAAGCTCTGTGAGAGCGGTACAGGCTACACATCTGCCTTTAGAATGTATGAAGGCAAAGACCGTGATATTACACACATTATTAACACATTTACTTTCACACTGTTTTTGTAGAGAACCAAAAGGGAGGGTTGCTTATTGAATAATGTTTCACTGTAAAAATGCAGCAATACTTTATTTTCTGGAAAAACCTATTTTTTATTTCTTTCCACCTATTAAAAATACTCACTATACCCTTAGATGAATATTAGCAGGACATTTATACTTGTCAAAATGACCTGCAGTACCACGGCAAATACAGCGTGGTTCCCTAAAATCAGCTCTGGCGTAAAAAGGCCTCTAAAAGCCGCTAGAAATAGAATTTGGGGTGTGTATTTTTTTGTTTCATGGTCATTTTTGGTAAATTCTTACAGTCTGCCACTCCAGTACTAGGGCAAATGCAGCATGGTGCACTAAAATTAATTCTGGTGTGACAGTCCTCCAAAAGCCAAAATGGACTCCTTCTAATATATGCCCTATAACGGGTCCATATAATAGATTAGACACACATATTAGGTATCACCGTACACGGGAGAAATAGCAGAATGTGGAAAGGTGTCATTTTTACCAATATGTCATATGGCGTTTCGAAATGGCTTTAGAAAGTTGACACTTTTGTAAAAAAAAAAAATGCAATTTACATTTTTTTGGCCCAAGTTTGGACAAATTCTGTAAAAAGTGTGAAGGGTTAAAACAGAAATTGAACCGCTAGAAATAGACTTTAGAGTGTCTAGTTTGTAGAACACAATGTTTTTTTTACCATTATTTATTGGACTTCAAGTCCATTACCATTAAATGAAGACATTTTAGTGCGCAATTGAAAAAAGGGGCACTTGTGTTTTATACTATATTTCTGGTAAAAAAAAATAAACTACACCTCCAAGTCAGGTGTCCTTATGATACATTCAGAATAATGAAATCGCTTCAGAGTTTAAAATCTGTAGCATGTTCATTATTGCCGCAGATTCCACACTGAAAAGCCACGGATAGCTCCATTAAATTACAACAGGAATTACAATCTGCTGAACAAATATCATCCACACGCTGCGTAAATAATAGGCGGAAAAAACGCTCAGAAATTGAGCTGTGGTGAGTTTTTTTTAATCTGCAGCATGTCAATTGTATTTGCATAATCAAAGCTTTTTTTATTGCTGATTTTCCCCATTGAATTCAAAGGGGAGGTGTGAAAGTGGGAAAAATGTGTTTATGTGACTCCATTTCGTAAGTGTGGTTATGTGACTGTGGTGGCGTGACTCCATCTTGCATGAAGAATTAATTTTATATTTTAAACAATCATCTGTAAAATTAGATTTATGCTGGGATTGTCTGGACACTCAAATGTTTACCATTCTTAGCTAAATATTTACCATTCCTTGTTATGTGAAATGTGCTTTCGACGTCATAAAGCCTCATGCACACTTCCGTTGTCCGTCGTACGGCCACTAATGATGGATCCATGTAACATGGACTGCACATGGATGGCTTCCGTGTGCAATTAGTTGTTTCAACGGACCAAATGAATGAAAAGGCAAAGACTGTTCCATCAAAAACGGACATGTGTAAGACCTGTCCTATTTTTGTCGGAACGGCCACACGGTTCCGTTAAAACAATGGAAGTGTGCATGGCCCCATTGAAATGAATGTGTCAGGGTGCTATCAGTTAAAAAGAAGCCTAACTGTCTGAATATTCATATGTTCATCATTTATTCTTATGAGAAATGTCTCATATCGGCTGGGAACTCATTTATTATCATTCTCTGTTATGACCGTCAGTCCTGATGACGTTGTGGTGACGTGGCATATTATGAGAAGCTGTTGTCTTTCATGTAAGTTTCCATAAGAAGCCTGTTCTTGCTCGTGATTGGCTGGGCTAGAGCGAACGTCCTATTTGTAAGTGATTGGCTGAGCTAGAGCCAACGTCCTATTTGTAAGTGATTGGCTGAGCTCAAGCCTAATCCCCTTTAAAGGGAAAGTGTCACAAAAAAAAAAAAAAATTATATGTTTTTTATTTTAGTATATTAATATAGTAATTTAATATGTTAAATTTTATTTATTTGTGTTTTTGTGTTTTCCTTTTTTCCTTTTTCTGACTTTTACTTCTTTATGGGGGCTGCCAATTTTTTTTTTCATCTCTGTATGGGTCGATTAACGACACATACAGAGATGGAATATGGCACATACATCCCCATAGTGAATGCGAACGGGAGCCGTTCCATTCACTATAGTGTACGCCGTCTGTGTGGGAACGGCGCATGCTCCGCTCCCACACAGTCCAAATGGAAGGTCTTCGTCAGTGCGACATCCGGCGCCATTTTCACGTGGACCGGAAGCCGCGGCCGGACAGTAAGATGACTACTTCCGGTCACGGCTTCCGTCCATATGTTCCAAAGCAAGGACTAGGAGCGGAGGCAGCGGGGGAGGCAGGAGCAGGTAAGTCATGTTTGTGTATGTTCGTGTTATAACCACTGTATCTAATCCTCCTACACTGTGCATTCTCTCAAAAAATGGCGGCACACAGTGTAGGAGGTTTGAACATTCGACCCCCTCCTTTCTCCTGGCACTAGCCAGGATAAAGGAGGGGGCATTGTTTGAGCACACTAGAGCGAGTGTGTCTTCTCCAATTTTGCAGCATAAAGCAATGAGGTTGCTTTACCACATGCCAATGCTGCAATTTTGGGAATTTCTCCCTCTAGTGACCAGCACATGTAAATGTTATAAATTAGAATCTAATTTATAATATTTCCTGACTTGTGAAAAAAATGTAAAAAATTATAACAATGTGTAATCATATATATACTAACTGTTTAACTAAAAAAAAAAGATTTTTTTTTTTCTAGCGACACATTCCCTTTAATACTATTGTAATTGCATTCTATCAATAAAGCAGAGAAGGATTTTTGGGTATAAAAAGCATAGTCTCTGTGTCTCCGACTTCTCTCCAATATATCAACACCCCCCCCCCCCCCAAAACTTTCAGTCTAATATATTTTGGCCAGGATTGCGTCGACCGTTTTGGTGACGAAACCTGGGAGATAAATAGTCTGATAGCTGTCACTAGGAGGTTGGGCATCGATGCATCAGTGAAACAACCAAACTGGTAATTAGGAAGGTTATTCTTACAAAAAACATTTCACTTATGTATTGTTGAGAACTTGTATTAGCTGTTGTGACAAGACAATCTACCAGGACGCAGTCACTAGTCCAAAGGTATGTTGCAAACCATTGTGTGATGAACAATTACAGATTTGGCATGGGTGAGCTACTGGTATGAATGTTGCAAGAGGATATTGCCGGCAATGTAAATGTTCTGTGAGAGCCAGAAGTAAGGGTGGAGGGAAACATAAGATTATGGAAGTGTATGAGAATCTTTAGACCCGCATTTGAAAAGATTATAGCTTATGGGAATTTTTCTTATCCTAAATTTACTGAAATTTGGAAGTGCTGGTCGGAAAATCCTCTTTGCATCAATATATAGCCCTAATAGCAATAATAATAATAAAGCTAATAAAAAGTAAATGAAAAAGTATATATTTGGTAATAAATATATTTACTCACAAAACAAGCTTGTGGAAAAAGATATAACCTGTTGGACTGCTGTTTTTCCTTCTCTTTTGTAATGTTTCTTTTGTAATGTTGCTGTAAAGTTGTACTGTTGATGTAAGCATTTGTATTCACCTATGAAAAACAATAAAAATGATTGAACCGAGAATCTTTAGACCCCTAGGCTTTATTTCCATCGTACTGAGTGGACGGTTGATAGGAGTTTTAACTTACATATAAAAAGTTTTGGACGTTGTTAAAGGATTACAGCTTGGACAGTTGGAAAAAATTGTACTGATAAAAATACCTAATTTCAGAGGTTCGGTAGTGTGTCCATTGAGTGTGGTCCCTTATGATGTGTGGGAAGGTGAAGAAGACTGTCACGGCGTGGGGTGTTGACCCACTGGGCCGTACCGCGTAGCGGGGTAGCAGCTGGCCAACAAGGTACAACACAATGTCTATAGTTCGGAACGGGTACCTGAGGCAATGTAGACAGTAGCGGAGGCACGACTTGACTTTCACAGCAGGTGGCACCGCGGGTGCAGCGGAAGACACGACTTGACTTTCTCAGTAAATACGATAGCATGGGATACAGGGTACAGGCAGCAGGAACAGGTAACACTGGGAACTGGAAAACACTGGGAGACCATTTGCAAGACAAACTTAGGTATACAACAATGCTCAGGCGAGGAACAAGTGGGCAGAGCCCCTTTTTATAGTCCAGCAGTCATTTGGCCTATTTATTGATGGGTGACAGCTGGACGCGTACTGGGCCTTTAAGGTCGTGCACGCGCGGGCGCGCACGCCCTGCGGGAAACAGTCCGAGGACCCGGAAGTGAATTCCTACGTCTCCCTGGAGGGAGCGGACGCCGCAAAGACGGATGTCCATGGCCGGGGCCGTCAGAGGGTAAGTTTGAACGAAGACCCCTGGCCATAGACGTTACAGTACCGCCTCTTACGCCCCCTCCTCTTGGGACCAGAGCGGGAAAGAAATTTCTTCAAGAAGACAAGAGCATCGATGTTCCCCTCTGGCTCCCAAGACCTCTCCTCTGGACCAAATCCCCTCCAATCCACCAAATAGAACGTCCTTCCTCCCACTTTCTTGGTGGACAGGATCTCCCTCACTTCGAAAGTTCCGGATGAACCGCCAGGAGCCACTGCGGAACTAGGAGTCCTGGAGTAGCGGTTCAGGACCACGGGTTTCAGCAAGGAGACATGGAAGGAGTTAGGGATCTTGAGGGTAGGAGGCAGTCGAAGCTTGTACGACACAGGATTGATCTGTAGCAGAATCTCGAAGGGTCCAAGGAACCTGCGGGGCAAACTTGCAAGATGGCACCCTGATCCAGAAGAATCTGGGGAGGTTCTTGTCTTCTAGTGTCTGCCTTTCTCTTCATGCGGTCCACCGCCAGCAGAATAGAAGATAGTGTCTGCTGCCATATCTGCAGAAAGTCCCTGAAGGTAGAGTCGGCTGCAGGCACCTGGGACATAGTAGAGCCAGGCAGGGGTATTTGAGGATGTTGGCCGTAGACTATGAAGAATGGACTGGAGGTGGTGGACTCACTGGTATGGTTATTATAAGAGAACTCCGCCCATGGAAGCAGCTGCACCCAGTCATAATGTCGGCTGGAGACAAAGTGCCGCAGATAGTTCTCCATAATTTGGTTTACCCTTTCGACTTGTCCATTGGACTGAGGATGGTAAGCTGAGAAGTCCAATTTTACACAGAGTAGGCCGCAGAGTGCTCTCCAGAACTTTGAGGTGAACTGGACCCCTCGATCCGAGACAATATGTAGGGGTAAGCCATAAGCCATGCAGACGGAAGATGTGTTGTATGAAGAGGTCAGCCAGTCGAGCAGCAGAAGGCAGGCCAGTCAGGGGAACAAAATGAGCCATTTTAGAAAAATGATCCACCACCACCCAGATCACACTGCATCCCGCAGAGAGAGAAGCAGATCTGTGACAAAGTCCATAGCAATATGCCGCGAGGGGGGATCGGGCACAGGCAGTGGTTGGAGCAGACCGGCTGGTCTGGAGTGGGCAACTTTGTTTGCTGCACACACCGTACAGGAGGAGACAAAGTCCATGACGTCTTTATGCAGCGTCGGCCACCAGAACTGATGGGCAATTAGTCTCAGGTCTTACGGGCACCCGCGTGACCTGCCAGCTTGGAAATGTGACCCCAGCGAAGGTTTCTTCCTCGGTCAGCCAGATGTACAAAAGTTCTGCCCGGAGGAATGTCTCTAACCTGCAGAGGGTTAACAGAGTAGATGCAGGAAGGATCGATAATATTCTGTGGGTACTCCACAGTGTCCTCTGTCTCAAATGACCTAGACAAGGCATCGGCCCTCACATTCTTGTCGGCAGGTCGGTAGTGGAGTTCCAACCGGAACCGTGCAAAAAACAATGACCACCTGGCTTGACGAGGATTCAGCCATTGAGCCGTCTGTAGGTAGGTCAAGTTCTTGTGGTCCGTGAAGACCATGATAGGATGAGCTGCGCCTTCCAGTAGGTGTCTCCACTCCTGCAGGGTCAGCTTGATGGCCAGTAACTCCTGATCTCCAATTGAGTAGTTGCGCTCTGCGGGAGAAAACAGCTTGGAGTAGTAACCACATACCACCGTCTTGCCTTTCGAACCCCTCTGGAACAAAAGTGCACCAGCACCAACAGAAGACGCGTCCACCTCTAACGAAAACTGTAGGGATACATCAGGATGATGAAGAATAGAGGCTGACGTGAAGGCCTTTTTTAAGGTTTTAAATGCGACTTCCACCTCTGGAGCCCATACCTTGGCATTCATACCCTTTTTAGTGAGGGTGGAGATGGGGGCTGTCAAAGAAGAGAAGTTGGGAATGAACAGTCTGTAGAAGTTGGCGAATCCCAGGAAGCGTTGTATGGCCCTTAAGCCTTGGGGACGTGGCCACTCCAGGACTGCCTTGACCGTCTCAGGGTCCATCTTGAGATCCTGATCAGAGATGATATAGCCCAGGAAGGGTAGAGACTTCTCTTGGAATACGCACTTCTCCAACTTGTCGTAAAGATGATTCTCCCTTAATCGAAGCAACACCTGGCGGACATGGCCCTGATGAGTCGCAAGATCTGGGGAAAAAAATCAAGATATCATCGAGATACACCACAACACAGACATAGAGGAGATCACAAAAAATCTCATTGACAAATTCTTGAAATACTGCGGGGGCGTTATACAGGCTGAAGGGCATGACCAAATATTCGTAGTGTCCATCACGTGTGTTAAATGCAGTCTTCCACTCGTCACCCTGACAGATCCTGATTAGATTGTAAGCCCCCCGCAGGTCTAGCTTGGAAAAAAATGTTGCCCCCCTTTTCCGAAAAACCCGGCTCCGGTCGGGGATGAAGACTTTTGTATGAAGCCTCTCTCCAGATTCTCCTTAATGTAGGCCGACATAGCCTGGGTCTCAGGAAAGGAGAGAGGGTATACGCTACCGCGAGGAGGAGACGAATCAGGAACCAAGTCGATAGGGCAATCGTACGCTCGATGTGGTGGCAATGTCTCTGCTTCCTTTATGTTGAAGACATCAGCGAACTGAGAGTAACAAGGAGGCAACCTGCCAATGACTGATGCGGAGAAGGCTGAGATGGATGGACATGCACCAGACAGCGGTCGAGACACTTGGGGCCCCACTGGAGAACCTCTCCGGAGTTCCAATCCAGGACTGGGGCATGTAGACGGAGCCAAGGCAAACCAAGCAGCACGGGGTTGACGGCCTTGGACAGGACATACAGGGAGATGAGCTCAGAATGAAGGACTCCCACTTGAAGTCTTGGTCACAGACAATACTGGGTCAGGCAAAGGCAGTCCATCTACCGAGGCAACGATCAACGGTCTCTGCAGCAAAACAGTGGGCAATTGAAGAAGATCCACAAGGTCTTGGCAGATGAAATGGGCTGCAGAGCCAGAGTCCAGGTAGGCAGAGGCTGGATGAGGTCTCTCGCCAGCGACGATGGTCACAGGAATAAACAGTTTGGTAGGCAGAGACTGGATGAGGTCTCTCGCCAGCGACGATGGTCACAGGAATAAACAGTTTGGAAGAGAGTTCTGTAAAGGGTTTGCCTGACACAGGTTCTGTGTCGACGCCCGGGGTTAATCAGCCTTCATCTCCAAGGTCTGCTAGAGTGATGCGATCTGTTACCACTCAGGCTTGCAGGCTGAGGAGAGGGAGAACCTATCACAGCCTGGCCTGACGGTTCTAGCTCCCGCCCTTGGTCTATTTATACCCTCACTTGCAGCATGTTCCTTGCCTGTGATTCTCTTGTTTTCCTGGCTCTGCTATTCCTGCTATTTACCTTATTGACCGCTGTAACCTTTTGACCCTAGCTTGCCTGACTATTCTCCTGCTCTGTTTTGCTACTACGTACTCTCCTGGTTTGATTTGGCTCGTTCACCACTGCCTGTTGCTCACGGTTTTCCGTGGGCAGCTGCCCTTACTCCCCTTTGCTTCTGTGTGCCCTTGTCTTGTGTTGTCTGTCTTTGCACTTACTGAGCGTAGTTCAGCCCAGTTGTACGCCGTCATTTAGGATGGGCCGTGCAAGTAGGCATGGACTGAGTTGCGGGTAGATTAGGGCTCACCTGTCGTCTCCCCACCCCGTACGATTACAAGTTCTCTATTAAACACTGTAGCTCCCAGGGTTGTCTCTCCAACCAATCCCAGGCGTTGGGGTTTCTTTGGCCTCTGGGAACACAGACGCACGACATGCCCAGCGAGGCCGCAATATAGGCAGAGTCCAGAGGTGCGCCTGCGCTGTTTTTCTTGAACGGACAGTTTAAGCCGATCCACCTGCATCGGAACCTCGGGCGCAGCAGAAAAACAAGGCAAGAGGGGTTGCTGGAAGTTGGGCACCAGTCTGGGAAGCAATCTCTGCTGTAGAATCTCTTGAGATCTCTCTCTGAGCCTTATGTCCACTCGAGTAGCCAGTAGAATCAGGTCATCCAAGGCAGCTGTGAGATCTCGAGCAGCCGGTTCGTCCTTGATCTCGGGCGATAGGCCATGCCAGAAGGATTCTACCAAGGCCTCATTGTTCCAGGACAATTCTCCTGCCAGTGTCCGGAACTGGATGGTGTATTCACCCACGGAGGCGTCCTCCTGACATGCGTTACAGATAGCAGTGGCTGCCGACGAGACTCGTCCAGGCTCCTCAAATACGGAACGGAACAACTGCACGAACCCTTGGAAGTCTCGGGTCCGTGTCGTTCCCAGATTGGATTGGCCCATGCCAGGCATGGAAATGCTCGGGCGTGCAGAGTGAAGTGGATTTGGCATTGATTCAGAAACCCCCTGCACGAACCTTCGTCTCCATGGAACCGAGGTGGCAATGGCAGCGAGAACCGAGGGACTGAACTGGGACAGCCAGGAGGTGTAGCAGGAGGGTCAATCGGAGGAGCTTGAATAGGAGCGGTGAAGGAAGTAGCTAGCGCCCCTAGCTGCTGTGCCATGGAGTCTACTGCCACAAAGAGTTGATCCTGTCATGCTTGCAGATCCTGAAGGTCCGCCTGCATTGCTTGGGAGGGTGACAGGCACTTAACTTGGCCAGCGGGGTCCATGGCCTGAGCGTACTGTCACGGTGCAGGGTTTGGACCCACTGGGCCATACCGTGTAGCGGGGTAGCAGCTGGCCAACAAGGTACAAAACGATGCCTATAGTTCGGAACGGGTACCTGAGGAAATGTAGACAGTAGCGGAAGACACGACTTAACTTTCTCAGCAGGTGGCACCGTGGATGCAGCGGAAGACACGACTTGACTTTCTCAGTAGATATGATAGCACGGGATACAGGGTACAGGCAGCAGGAACGGGTAACACTGGGAGACCATTTGCAAGACAAACTTAGGTATACAACAACGCTCAGAAGAGGAACAAATGGGCAGAGCCCCTTTTTATAGTCCAGCAGCCATTTAGGCTAATTATTGATGGGTGACAGCTGGACGCGTACTTGCCCTTTAAGACCGTGCACACGCACGCCGTGCAGGAAACAGTCCGAGGACCCGGAAGTGAGTGCCGGCGTTTCCCTGGAGGGAGCTCACGCCGCGAAGACAGATGTCCATGGCCGGGGCCGTCAGAGTCTGATCGACGACCCCCGGCCATAGACGTTACAAAGACGAAGGCTTTGTAGAATAAACGTGAAATGAATTGGCGACTGTTGGATTCGTGTTGTATTGTTATAGGTGTGTTGTTGTTGTTGTTTACTTCATTTATTATTTGTCTGTTGTGTAAAATTATTAAGGATCAGAGGAAAGGTTACCCTGTTGCGTGCTTGTTCTGAGAAAGTCACAGACCACTGACTTAGGCCTTATTCACACGAACGTGTTTAACGTCCGTGATACGTGTGTGAAAATCACGCGCGTTGCATGGACTTATGTTAGTCAATGGGACCGTTCAGACAGTTCGTGATTTTCACGCAGCGTATGTCCGCTGCGTAATACTCACAACATGTCCTATACTTGGCCGTTTTTTGCGCAACACGCACCCATTGAAGTCAATGGATGCGTGAAAATCATGCGCAGCACACGGACGCACTTCCGTGTGTCGCGCGTGATTCGCGCAACAGTAGATAAAGAAATGAAGGAAAAAATAAAAGCACTTCCTCATTTCTTTTTCTAAACATCAAAACCGCATATCATAAGGATGGCATATGCGTGAAAATCACGCAGCCACGCAGCAAACACTGATGACACACGGAACTGCAATGCGCAAAAAACGCAGCATTTTTTGCAAGCGCAAAACGCACACATTCGTGTGAATAAGGCCTTAATAGTACAACAAGTGTCTGTTGATGGCACAACTGTCCATCGGTGACAAAGAGGTACTACAAGTACTCATCGGTGACACAACTGCCTAGTATAGATAGACTGTCCGTCAGTGGCAGAGAGTCAGGGGCAGAGAGGTTGAATATTCATCTGTAATATCCTGTAGGTAGTACCTGTAGTATCACAAGGACTTCTGCAGTTAAAGAGGCTATGTCACCACATTAGAAGTGCCCTATCTCCTATATAAGAAGATCGGCGCTATAATGTAGGTGACAGTAATGCTTTTTATTTAGAAAAACGATCTATTTTAAACCACTTTATGAGCGATTTTTAGCTTTATACTAATGAGTTTCTTAATGTCCAAGTGGGCGTGTTTTACTTTAGACCAAGTGGGCGTTGTACAGAGGAGTGTATGACGCTGACCAATCAGTGTCATACATTTCTCTCCATTCATTTACACTGCACTAGCGATATAGTTATATCGTTATGTGCAGCTACATACACAAACACTAACATTACTGTAGTGTCCTGATAATGAATATACATCACTACCAGCCTGGACGTGATGTTTATTCAGAATCCTGACACTTCTGAATCTTTTCTGTGAGAGTCCAGCAAGGCAAGCGTAATCTCGCGAAATTACGATGTAACCTGTCATTTCAAACGAGTTTACGCTTGCCTTGCTGGAATCTCACAGAAAAGATTCAGACGTGTCAGGATTCTGAATAAACATCACGTCCAGGCTGGTAGTGATGTATATTCATTATCAGGACACTACTGTAATGTTTATGTATGTAGCTGCACATAACGATATAACTATATCGCTAGGGCAGTGTAAATGAATGGAGAGGAGTGAATGACGCCGATTGGTCAGCATCATACACTCCTCTGTACAACGCCCACTTGGTCTAAAGTAAAACACGTCCACTTGGGTATTAAGAAACTCATTAGCATAAAGCTAAAAATCGCTCATAAAGTGGTTTCAAATAGATCGTTTTTCTAAATAAAAAGCATTACTGTCACCTACATTACAGCGCCGATCTTCTTATAATTCACTGTATTTTAACGATATATATTGTACTCCCACAAATATGAACATTTGAAAATTCACTTAAGTGATAAATGAGTAAAATGTATAATTTTTATTTCATAGCTATCTAAAAACAGGGGTACAATCACCACTGTGAAAAGCCCAACCGTGTATTTAAAAACGTATTAAACACAATACTCCCAGTCCTAGTTCGTTTGCGAACCCTTTGTGACTGGGTATGTAAACAGAGATATCAAAATATGGAATCAGCGTATAACATTGGTAAAGCAGTGGTTTGGACCCTCGTTCACACAGGAGCCTGCGTTAACCGCACCAGATTCTCCCAATGTACAGATGCACAACAATGCCACTGCCCCCTATGCAAAATTCCCTCACTTCACCCGACCCTACGCGTTTCTATACTTATCATCAGGGGTCTGTCAGTCTGGCCAGGATGCCAGCGATATATCTTCAGCAGCAGGTATTCTACTGCACAACACGGAAGCATGCACGCATAGATGTCAGCGGTATTGTGTTTAATACGTTTTTAAATACACGGTTGGGCTTTTCACAGTGGTGATTGTACCCCTGTTTTTAGATAGCTATGAAATAAAAATTATACATTTTACTCATTTATCACTTCAGTCAATTTTCAAAAGCCGATCTTCTTATATAGGAGATAGGGCACTTATAATGTGGTGACAGAGTCTCTTTATGTCCTGATAATGGGGAACTCATTGAGCAGAGTGACAGAGGGAACCTAGTGGTATACAGCCAAAGACATCGTGACAAACAGGGCGGGCAAGGATGCTATAACAAACTGAAAAAATGTTGAAAAAGGCAGGCATGTTGAAAGACGTTTGTTTGGATGTGGAAAAGTGGAAAGATTTCATTATAATGAATAAAGGTTGATTGAGCGATCATGGGTTAACTGAAAAAGCAGACACATGGCTTAAAGAGGCTCTGTCACCAGATTTTGCAGCCCCTATCTGCTATTGCAGCAGATAGGCGCTGCAATGTAGATTACAGTAACGTTTTTATTTTTTAAAAACGAGCAAGTTATGACCATTTTTGTAGTTATGCAAATGAGGCTTTCAAAAGTCCAAGTGGGTGTATTTAAAGTAAAAGTCCAAGTGGGCGTGTATTATGTGCGTACATCGGGGCGTTTTTAATACTTTTACTAGCTGGGCGTTCTGATGAGAAGTATCATCCACTTCTCTTCAGAACGCCCAGCTTCTGGCAGTGCAGACACAGCGTGTTCTCGAGAGATCACGCTGTGTCGTCACTCACAGGTCCTGCATCGTGCCAGACGAGCGAGGACACATCGGCACCAGGGGCTACAGATGATTCTGCAGCAGCATCGGCGTTTGCAGGTAAGTAGCTACATCGACTTACCTGCTAACGCCGATGCTGCTGCAGAATGAACTGAAGCCTCTTGTGCCGATGTGTCCGACACGATGCAGGACCTGTGAGTGACATCACAGATCTGCACTGCCAGAAGCTGGGCGTTCTGAAGAGAAGTGGATGATACTTCTCATCAGAGCGCCCAGCTAGTAAAAGTAGTAAACACGCCCCGATGTACGCACATAATACACGCCCACTTGGACTTTTACTTTTAAACACACCCACTTGGACTTTTGCAAGCCTCATTTGCATAACTACAAAAATGGTCATAACTTGGCCAAAAATGCTCGTTTTGTAAAAATAAAAACGTTACTGTAATCTACATTGCAGCGCCTATCTGCTGCAATAACAGATAGGGGCTGCAAAATCTGGTGACAAAGCCTCTTTAAGGGGGCAGAGGAGGTGATTACTGGTGGATGTAAGGAAATTTAACGGAATGGACATTATATGTATCATTAATTTAATGACGGACCAGAGCGAGACTATAGCCTGAGTGGGGTGACTGCCAGCGCACTCCCCCCTTCCCCGATGAGAGGTGGTCCCAAGCAGGGTGGGGGGGCCCGTGAGCTGGACCTGTCCTCATTGTGCACAGCAAAACCCGCCCGCAACTGAATATTGCACCAGTGAGTAGGGATATTCCCCATACAGAATAGGACCCAAGCTTTCTAGAGACCTGACCCCAATAGCGGAAACACATTGTGTTAAAAATACTGCATGTCTGAATAGCCCCATTGAATTGCATAGGTCCGTGTGCTGTCCATTGTTTTAACGTACAGCACATGGACGTATACAACGTTCGTGTGAATAAGGCCTTAGTCTGAACCCTGCAGGAATAAGATGTGAATAATCTATTAACCCCTTAGTGACCAGCCCATTTTAGGTTAATGACCAAGCTATTTTATTCGTTTTTCTATAGTCGCATTCAAAGAGCTATAACGTTTTTATTTTTTTGTCTACATAGCTGTATGAGGACTTGTTTTTTGCGGGATTAGTTGTGCTTTTTAATAGCACCATTTTTGGGTACATATAATTTTTTTTAACTTTTATTAACCTTTTTGGGGGGGATTATAACAAAAACCTGAAATTCCGCCATTGTTCTATGCGTTTTTAAATTGACGCCGTTCACTGTGCGACGTAAATAACATGTTACCTTTATTCTATGGGTCGGTACGATTACGTAGATACCTCATATGTAGAGTTTCTTTTATGTTTTACGACTTTTGCACAATAAAAACACTTTTGAACTAAAATTATTTGTTTTTGCATCGTCGCTTTCCAAGAGCTGTAATTTTTTTATTTTTCCATCAATGTAGTGATTTTTTGGGCTTGTTTTCTGCGGGACAAGATGTAGTTTTGAATGGTACTGTTTTGGGGTGCATGGGACTTATTGATTCATTTTTATTATGACTTTTTTGGGGGGCAATGGAAAAAAATTGCAATTTCGCCATGGTTTTTTGCGTTTTTGTTTTACGGTGTTCACTTTGCGGTTTAAATTACATATTAACTTTATTAATGGAGTCATTACGGTCGCGGCGATACCACATATGTGTACTTTTTTTATTTTTTTACACTTTTACTAAATAAAACCACTTTTTATGGGAAAAAATGATTTTATTTATTTTTTTACTGTACTTTTTATTAATAATCTTTATTTCACTTTGATGACTTAATTTATTAGTCCCACTAGGGGACTTTACTGTGCGATGTTCCGATCGCTGCTATAATGCTTTGGTATACTTCGTATACCAGAGCATTATTGCCTGTCAGTGTAAATCTGACAGGCAATCTGTTAGGACGTGCCTCCGGCGCGTCCTAACAGGCATATGTCCAGGGCAGACCTGGGGGCTTTTATCAAGCCCCCGGCTGCCATGACACCCCATCGGAGACCCGCGATTGCATTCGCGGGCCGCCGATGGGTGACAGAGGGAGCTCACTCCCTTTGTAAACAAAGTTAAATGCCGCGGTCGCTATTGACTGCGGCATTTAACGGGTTAAACGGCCGCAATCGAAGTAAACTTCGATCGCGGGCGTTGGAGCAGGAGCTCAGCTGTCATCAGACAGCAGAGCCCCGGCTCCTGCCTGCACGGGAGACCCGTGCAGGACTTAGACTAGGCTGACGTGAAAAGGCGTCAGCCTAGCCTAAAGCCCATTAGTGACCGACGTAAAAAGGCGTATTGGTGGTCACTAAGGGGTTAAGAGGCGTACATCTTAATAAATTAATGGCATCTTCTGCTGTCCGTGCGCTGGAAAGTGAAAGCTAGAAGCTGGTGTGGATTTCTGCTATAATTTTACCACATATTGTTGAAAATGAGATTGCCATGGGCTACCTCACCTCCTTATTTTTTTAAAAGCACAGAATGGAAAAAAAATAAAATAAATCGCAAATTATTGCGTAAATATTGCGTGCACCATAATTTGTGTCTTTTTATCGCCACTGGCATAAACCTTTACAATAACTGTCCCCCATAGGCTGGGTTCACACATCGCATATATGTTGCAGAATTTTGGTTATGAATATTCGGCAAAAAAGTACAGTAAGGCCCCATGCACACGACCGTGCCCGCAATCCCGGCCCGCGATTGCGGGCACGGCCGGCCGCTGACTGACAGGCGCATTTTCGGGCCGTGCTCCCATACAAAGTATGGGAGCACGGCCCGCAAAATGCGAAAGAACGGACATGTTCCATAATTCCCGGAACATTTCCACGGCACTCACACCCTTCCGTAGTGCTACGGAAAGGTGTCAGTGTTCAATGAAAGTGAATGGCTCTGTTTTTGCGGACCGCAATTGCGGACCGCAAAAACTGAGGTTTTTTGCTGTCGTGTGCATGGGGCCTAAATGTAAGTAAATGGGATTTAACAACTCCCAGTCATAAACAGTGTGAAAACTTTTAGCAAATTTGCAGCATAACTTTTCTGTTGATTGCAATGCTATAGGTGAAATCCGCAGCAAAATCTGCATGTTACAGGTTTTTTCAGGGTTTTTTATGCAGTTTTTGATGACAAAACCAGGAGTGGATTCAAATAAGAGTAGAAATATTATCTGTCCTGTTATACTCTTTCGATTTATGATCCACACCTGGATTTGGTTTAAACTGCAAAAAACCTGATCAAAACCTAAACTTGTGAATACACTTTACACAGCAGTATTTCGGTCAGTATTTCGCATTAGGATTTGGAAGTCTAAGGCCCCATGCACACGACCGTAAAAAATGTCGGTAATTGTGGACCGTAATTGTGGACCATCAAGTTGGCACTGGAGGAGTGGAGACATCTGCTAGAGGACGCAGTTCATTCCATTCTGATATACACCGACCACAAGAATCTCACCTATCTCCAGTTGGCTCAACCCCAGTCAAGCCAGGTGATCAATGTTCTTTACCCGTTTCCAGTTCGTGCTCCACTACCGTCTCGCTGACAAAAATGTGAGGGCCGATACAGTGTCCAAGTTGTTTAAAACAGAGGACACCGTGGAGACCCCTCAATGTATCATAGACCCGTCCTGCATTGTTATTGCTAGTCACATGCAAGTTAGCGACATCCCTCCGGGGAGGACTTTTGTTCATTTGGCCGGGAGGGGGGGGGGGATTCTTTGCTGGGGACACCGCTCCAAACTGGCTGGGCACGCTGGTGTTCGGAAGACTCGAGACTTGATAGCTCGTCATTTCTGGTGGCCCACGCTGCCCAAAGATATTGTGGACTTTGTCTCTTCCTGCAATGTGTGTGCTTCTAACAAGGTTGCTCACTCCAAGCCTGCCGGTCTGCTCCATCCTCTGCCTGTACCCAATGCCCCCTGTCTGGGTGATGGTGGACCAGTTCTCGAAGATGGCGCATTTTATCCCGCTGACCACTCTACCTTCTGCTCCTCAACTGGCAAATCTCTTCATTCTGCATATCTTCTGCTTGCATGGCTTAGCCCATCATATCATGTTTGATCGGGGGGCTTCAGTTCACCTCAAAATTCTGGAGAGCCCGCTGCAAACTCCTAGATGTGAAATTGGACTTTTCCTCGGCCAACCATCCCCAGTCTAATGGTCAAGTCGCGAGGATTAACCAAATCATGGAGAATTATCTTTGTCACTTTATCTCCATGCAGCATGATGACTGGGTACAGCTTCTTCCATGGGCCGAGTTCTCTTATAACAACCACATAAGCGAGTCCATTACTTCCATGCCATTCTACATTGTCTATGGCCAACATCCACGATGGCCAACATGGCCAACACCTCTTCCTGTTCCAGCTACAGCTCAGGTACCTGCAGCTGACTTTGCGTTTGGGGGCTTACACGGATACACGAAGAAGAAAGCCGCCTCAGTTTCGTCCTGGTACCAAAGTCTGGCTGTCCTCAAGGAATAGTCGCTTGAAGGTGCCCACATACAAATTTGCTCCCAGGTTCCTCTGACCTTTTGAGATCCTGCAATAGATAAACCTTGTCTCCTATAAGCTCCGGCTGCCTCCTACCCTCAGAATCCCCAACTCCTTTCATGTGTCTCTCCTGAAATCTGTGGTTCTGAACTGCTACAGTAAAGCTCCTAGTCCTGCAGTTGCTCCCAGCGGTTCTTTGATGTGTTCGAAGTAAAGGAGATCCTGGACTACTAGAGAGTAGGAGGACATTTTATTTAGTGGACTGGAGAGGGCTTGGTCCTGAAGAGAGGACCTGGGAGCCAGAAGAAAACCTTAATGCCCCTACCCTCATTAAGAAATTCCTCGCACACTCTGGACCCAAGAAGAGGGGGCGTAAGGGGGGGTACTGTAACGTCCACGGTTGCGGCCCGTCGTTCTCACTCACCCCTCGACGGTTGCAGGCCTCTGTGTTCTGACAGTTGAATATGTCACACTGTTATCGCCGTTTATCTTGTGACCCTACTTCGTCCTTTAAGAGAGAACTTGACACTTTATTACAAAGAGCTGTGGATGAGCGTATTATTAGCCCTAAACGCAGAGAGGGTTTGGTAGTTGACTTTCCAATTGTACCGACCTTATATCTGTTACCAAAGGTCCACAAGAATCCCACCAATCCCCCAGGCCATCCTATTGTCTCGGGCATCTGCAGATTCATTGATTTTTTTCTCCAGAAATGTGTGGAGACGTTACCTTCATTTATAAAAGATACAACTGAATTGTTGCGACGTCTTGATGGTTTACATCTTGACGATGACATGCTTTTAGTTACATGCAATGTAGAGTCCCTCTATACGTCTATTTGTCATGACCATGGGGTACGAGCGTCAAAATATTTTTTACATTTGACTAACTACGATTCGGATCTTATTGATTTTGTGATATCTTTGTTGGATTTTTCTCTCACACACAATTTTTTTACATTTAAGGATCGCTTCTTCCTGCAGCTACAGGGCACGGCAATGGGGGCGATTTGTGCTCCCTCCTATGACAATTTGTTCCTGGGGCTGTGGGAGAAACAGTCCAAAACACTTCTGGTAATGACGCCGTACTCCTATGGTCAAGATACATAGACAATATTTTGTTTATCTGGCAGGGCTGCACGGAGCATTTGGAGTCCTTTTTTTCCTCCCTGAATGCTAATGATGTGAACATCAGACTTACGTGGAAGTTTAGTAGGTCATCTGTTGAGTTTCTAGATGTCTTGATTTCTAAAGACTGTGATGGTGTTGTCTCCACAGACATTTTTAGGAAAGAAACCTCGACCAATGCACTTCTCCATGCCACTTCATTTCACTACCCAAAAGTCAAGAAGGCCATACCAACTGGCCAATTTTTAAGGGCCCGGCGTATCTGCTCCAATATAAGTAACTTCGAACATCAAGCATCTGATATGTCAGCACGGTTCCGTGATCGCAGATACAACCAGAGAGATATTAGACTGGGTTATTTGAGAGCCAAACATTCATCTCGTGAGGGATTGTTGGTGAGTAAGCCCAAACAAAAACAAAATGTTTGACCATAATGTTAGGTTTGATGTCAGTAGTTTGCCTCAAAATCCCTCCATTACTTGGAGTTGATTTAAGAATTTGCGAGACCTTTTGACATATAGTCATTATATTTCTAAGACTCAGACCAACCCATTTGGAAGTCGTGGTCCTCCATGGGGGTCATTTAATTGTGGCAGCTGTGCCGCCTGCAAATATATTTTGCGTTTGTTTTATTTTTATAATTCTAAAAAAGGACAGAGACTACAAAATTGTCTTCAATATTACCTGCAAAACTGAAGCTGTGATCTATTTTGCTACATGTCCTTGCGACTTAATCTATTTTGGGATGACTAGCAGACTATTGAAGACACGAGTGCTTGAACATGTTAGTAAGATTCAGACAGCTATTAATGCATAGGAGCTAGACCAACTACAACCTATTCCCCGTCATTTTCGCCAGTACCATTCTTGCGACCCTAGAGGCCTAAGGGTTCGGGGTATTGATAGGGTCAATCTGGGATGTAGAGGGGGTGACCTTCGAAAAGCTCTTTTGAAAAAAGAAATTAAATGGATCACGTTGCTTAACACCACCACACCTTTTGGCCTGAATGAGGCCACAAGCTTCAAACCCTTTCTTTAAGTCACAACCTGCGCAAATTTTATTGTGTTTTTTTTTTTGTTTATTTATTTCTAATATAGGTTCTTTAGATTTCAGTATTGCTGGGTATACCATCATGATGTTTATGTCTACTGAATTCTACTTTCTACATATATACTATCTCCATTAGCTACCATGAAATGAGATCATCATCAGATATTCCCTTAGACTGGGTTCACACAGAGTTTTTTGCAGGCAGATTTTCCTCTGCCTGCACGCTGATTTTCGCTGCGTTTTTCGTTGCGTTTTTAGCCTGCGTCCATTGAGTGCCACGAGCATAAAACGCCGCGAAATAACCTTTCTCTGCCTCCCATTGATGTCAATGGTAGGTCAGAGGCGTAAACGCCCAAAGATAGGGCATGTCCCTTCTTTTTCCCGCGGGAAAAAAAACGCCTCCGCCCCTCATTGAAATCAATGGGAGGCATTTTTGGCCGTTTTTTTGCGCGGTTTTCGCGTAAAAAAACTCTGTGAAATTGTATCATATCTTGTTGATATGAAATTGTATATATCTATTTGGGCTATGTAGGGTGATGTTGATATACTTTATATATTTATTTAATATATGTTTTTTTATTATTTACATCAGCGTTTGCAGAATCAACTGTAGCCTCTGGTGCCAATGTGTCCTCGCTCGTCCGACACGATGCAGGACCTGGGGCAGGAAGTGAGTGGCGTCACAGCGTAATCTCTCGAGAACACGCTGTGTCTGCACTGCCAGAAGCTGGGCGTTGTGTAGAGAAGTGGATGATACTTCTATACACAACGCCCAGCTAGTAAAAGAAGTAAAAATGCCCCGATGTAACAAACACAATACACGCCCAGTTGTACTTTAGAAAGCCTCATTTACATAAATATAAAAATGGTCATAACTTGGCCAAAAATGCTCGTTTTAAAAAAAAACAAAAAAAAAATGTTACTCTTATCTCCATTGCAGCGCCGATCTGCTGCAATAGGAGATAGGGGTTGCAAAATCTGGTGACAGAGCCTCTTTAAGTCCTGTAAAAAATTATAAATGAGGGAGATAGTTCTAACTGGGGGAGATGAAGCAACACATAACCGTTCCATCGGTGTTAGGTCCCTATGCAAAGACAGCCTCGTCTTATTAGCGGTGTAGAAATGTTGCACCTTCAAAAAATCCCACCGCCCAACCAGTGATCTCTCCAGTTTCGGGACAAGCAACTCAAATGTCTTCAGACCACTACTCGTCAGTACATGGCGAAAAGTCAAAGGCGAAGGTCTGGATGCATAAGCCAAGAAGTTGGGCTGTATTCCAGGAGGAAAATCCACATTATGTGATATCGTCACCAACGGACCCTCCGTAGGTATCACTATCGCCAGAGCTCGGAAACCACTCGGTACCACTTGTCCCGCAACCAAAGGGAGCAAAGCGTTCCCCCGCCCCGTAAAGTACCTCAACCGGAGCCACGGAAGTACAGTAAGAGGAACCGGCGCCAAAAAGTTCTCCAATCTCACCCATAGCTTAGAATTCGCATGGTAGAACCAGTCCAGTACTCGAACGCTCACCGCCAAAGTAATAGGCCAGACAGTCAGGCAATCCCAATCCCCCACTACGCTTTCTCTTGAAAAGAGTAGCTTTCGCAATCATAGGTGGTCAGTGCTTTATTTAAAGAGGCTCTGTCACCAGATTTTGCAACCCCTATCTGCTATTGCAGCAGATCGGCGCTGGAATGGAGATTACAGTAACGTTTTTATTTTTAAAAAACGAGCATTTTTGGCCAAGTTATGACCATTTTTGTATTTATGCAAATGAGGCTTGCAAAAGTCCAACTGGGCGTGTTTAAAGTAAAAGTCCAACTGGGCGTGTATTATGTGCGTACATCGGGGCGTTTTTACTTCTTTTACTAGCTGGGAGTTCTGACGAGAAGTATCATCCACTTCTCTTCAGAACGCCCAGCTTCTGGCAGTGCACAGACACACAGCGTGTTCTCGAGAGATCACGCTGTGACGTCACTTCCTGCCCCAGGTCCTGCATCGTGTCGGACGAGCGAGGACACATCGGCACCAGAGGCTACATTTGATTCTGCAGCAGAATCAGCGTTTGCAGGTAAGTCGATGTAGCTACTTACCTGCAAACGCTGATGCTGCTGCAGAATCAACTGTAGCCTCTGGTGCCGATGTGTCCTCGCTCGTCCGACACGATGCAGGACCTGGGGCAGGAAGTGAGTGACGTCACAGAGTGATCTCTCGAGAACACGCTGTGTGTCTGCACTGCCAGAAGCTGGGTGTTGTGAAGAGAAGTGGATGATACTTCTCGTCAGAACGCCCAGCTAGTAAAAGAAGTAAACACGCCCCGATGTAGCACACATAATACACGCCCAGTTGGACTTTTACTTTAAACACGCCCAGTTGGACTTTTGCAAGCCTCATTTGCATAAATACAAAAATGGTCATAACTTGGCCAAAAATGCTCGTTTAAAAAAAACAAAAAACGTTACTGTAATCTACATTGCAGCGCCGATCTGCTGCAATAGCAGATAGGGGTTGCAAAATCTGGTGACAGAGCCTCTTTAACTGAAGAAAAAAAAACCTGGGCAGTACACACAGAACTGTCTGAAAGAGATACATCAAACGAGGCAGGACATTCATCTTTACAGCACTTATTCTTCCCAGCCAAGAAAAATCCTTGGCTTCCCACTTGGCCAAGTCAGCTCTAAGAGTTTGGAGAATAGGCAGGAAATTAAGAGAGTAGGAATCCGCAAGAGCAACAGGTATCCGCACCCCTAAATATTTCAGCGAGCCCGTCTTCCATGAGAAAGAATAATTACTACGCACCTGATGAGCTTCAGACGCCGGCAATGAAATGTTCATAGCCTCGCTCTTAGAGATATTTATCTTATAATTACTAAAATAGCTATACGTATGAAAAGATTTCATCAGAGGCGGTAATGTGAGATGTGGTTGTGTAATATAGAATAATAAGTAATCGGCAAACGCAGATACCTTAAAATGCATATCACCGACCTGAACACCCCTTATGTCATTATTTTTCCTCACCGTTACCAAAAGATGCTCCATCACCACCGCGAATAACAGGGGTGAAAGTGGGCAGCCCTGTCTAGTACCGTTCCCAATCCTAAACGGAGCAGAAAGAGAACCATTAACCCTAATTCTCGCCTAGGGATTATTATAAAGGGACAATATACGCGTCAACATTAACTGACCCACTCCCATCTGACTTAAAGCCAGGAACCCCCAATCCACCCGGTCAAAGGCCTTCTCCGCATCCAGCGACAAAAGCATACATGGAATGCTACTCTTCATCACGTGATGAATCAGGGAGAAGGTCTTAAGCGTATTATCTCTGGCTTTGCGCCTTGGGACAAAACTCACTTGATCCAGATGAATCAGCAACCCCAGGAACCCAGCACACTGTTGCGGATCCCTACCCTCCTTTGGGATGACCGTGATATGTGCCTGCAAAAATGAATCAGGAAACCTCGCCTGGCCGATATAGAATTAAACGACTCCTGCAACGGCAGTACCAACGCTTCTGCTAATGACTTATAGAAGCCCGCCGTGTATCCATCTGGCCCTGGACTCTTCCCGACTGGTAAAGCTTTAATAACCGGCATTAACTCCTCTCTAGTAAATGGCAAATCCAGACCCAGAGCCTCATCTTGACACAACCGAGGCAACGCTGTGTCCCTAATATACTCTGAAAGAGAGGGCAGCGGCTCGGGAGGAGCATTACCCAGAGTAGGAGAATGCAGGTTATATAGCGATGAATAGTACACACAAAAGGACGACGCTATATCCTCTGTCTTGAACGCCAACTCCCCCGCCTCAGTTCGTATAGAGGGTATAAATGCATTGCTCTCGCCAACGCCCTCCCCGCCTTATTACCCCACTCATAATAATAGCGGGAGCAAACCTGACGGAGCCGAGCACTATTCCTGTCCAACAGAAGTTGAATATCATGGCATGTCCTAGTCAGTTCCCGAAGTGTACGTTCTTGCAACATCTGCTTATGCTGAGATTCTAGAGAATGCAACTGGACTAGAAGTGCTTCCAGCTGCGCCCCCCTCTCCTTTTTAAGGCGAGGACCATGTTTGATGAGGACCCCCTAAGCTCACATTTGAGGGCCTCCCACTTCACCGCCGGAGCAGTTGCGTCCCGAGCATGATCCTCACGGGAGATTAGCACTTTTTACGTTTCTTTTTACTTTTTTATTTCACGTTTGGGTTTGCACTTGCACCTTATCCATTTTGCCTAAGGCCTTATTCACACGACAGTGAAAAAAAATGTCCATTTAAAACTGATCAACTGTCAGTTTTTCATGGCCATTTTGCATCAGTTTGTCTCTAAATTTTCATCCATTTCAAGTCCATGTGTCCGTTTTTAATGGCCGTTTGACATCCATTTTGCATCAGTTTTTCATGGCCGTTAAAAAAACTGATGAATTTCATTGGTCAGGCTTCTTTTGTCCCAACCCCCTGAAAACAACCAAAGGAAGGTCACATGTTCACCTAGACACTATTTACTGCCTCCCCTGTAGATGATGCCACACGCCCCCTGTATATGATGCCACGCACCTCCCTGTATATGATGCCACGCACCTCCCTGTATATAATGCCACACGCCCCCTGTATATGATGCCACGCACCTCCCTGTAGATGATGCCACACGCCCCCTGTATATGATGCCACGCACCTCCCTGTATATGATGCCACACACCTCTCTGTATATGATGTCACACACCTCCTGTATATGATGCCACACACCTCCTGTATATGATGCCACACACCCCCTGTAGATGATGCCACACGCCCCCTGTAGATGATGCCACACGCCCCCTGTAGATGATGCCACACGCCCCCTGTAGATGATGCCACACGCCTCCCTATAGATGCCACACAGCCTCCCTGTATATGTCACACACCTCCCTGTATATGATGCCACACGCCTCCCTGTAGATCGTGCCACACCAGCCTCCCTGTAGATCGTGCCACACCAGCCTCCCTGTAGATCGTGCCACACCAGCCTCCTTGTAGATGCCACACCAGCCTCCTTGTAGATGCCACACCAACCTGCCTGTAGATGCCACACCAGCCTGCCTGTAGATGCCACACCAGCCTCCCTGTAGATGCCACACCAGCCTGCCTGTAGATGCCACACCAGCCTGCCTGTAGATGCCACACCAGCCTCCCTGTAGATGCCACACCAGCCTGCCTGTAGATGCCACACCAGCCTGCCTGTAGATGCCACACCAGCCTGCCTGTAGATGCCACACCAGCCTCCCTGTAGATGCCACACCAGCCTGCCTGTAGATGCCACACCAGCCTGCCTATAGATCATGCAACATACTCACGAGAGCAGCGCCGTCTCTCCTCTTCTTCACTTGTGGTCACTCGTCTGCACGGGATCTGGCAAGGCAGCGCGACGGGGCGATGACGTCATAGAGGCGCCTTCAAACCCGAGTGACCACAGACGAGTGACCACACGTGAAAAAGCGCCGCAAACGTGAGTATGCCAACGATAGCCAGCAAGGGAACTAGTAGTTCCCTTGCCAATCCCCATGTAACAGATCCGTTTTTAACGGTTGTTACATGTATTGACAGCCGTTAAAAAGGGATCCATTGACTTCTATAGGGGCCGTCAGGCCGTTAAAACGGCCAAAAATAGGACATGTCCTATTTTTTGACGGCCATTATTCACGGGCCGTTAAAAAAACGGCCGTGTGAATGCACCCATAGAACATCATTGTTCTGAAAACGGCCATGTGAAAGCCGTTAAAAGGACGTCCATCACATGGCCGTTTTTCACTGTCGTGTGAAAGAGGCCTAATTCTATTTATTCAGATTATATCTATTCTTCAGATTTCAATATTTTCTTTTATTTTTTCATATTATTCATCACTTAGTTGATAGTTTGACTTGGCATATTTATATGTGATTTATCTTTGTGGCCGACATTCTGGTCACATGTGTATATATATATATATTTATTTTTTTTGTTTTATCTTCTATTTATTTATTTACCTCATCATCATGTTATTAATTATTTTTTATATTTGACTCTTTGTCATGTTTATTTTTTTTTTTGTGTTTTTCGCATATATTGTTTATACACGGGCTTATATATTAATTTCTTTATTTATTGATGTATAGTATATATTCATTCCATGATTATCTTTTTGTGGCCATTTATTGATCTATCGTATGATGAATCATATATATATATATATATATATATATATATATATATAGTAAGGGAATTAGGTAGTGGGACAATCGTCTCCTGGGGTGGACGGGCACTCGGTATCAAACACGCCAGTAAATTTCAGTCCGCGCAGCAAAGATGTGGTACTACTGGCCTCAGCCAGTTTTATTTACAGGTTGTACATGAATAAAAAAAGAAAACAAACAAAAAGAAAACTGTATGCCTGTCCGGCACTAACTATACAGTCAGGTATCCTAACTAACAGTGCAGGCCTAATGCCTGGCACCATAAACCATGCAGTCCATACAACCTGTTATGAATGCAGTCTGTTTTGCTCTCACAAGCTCATCTCCCAAGGCTGAGAGAGAGTGTGACTGAACTGCAGCCTTTTAAGGGTATGTTCACACGGCGGGGGTCCGTAACGGCTGAAATTACGGGGATGTTTCAGCCTGAAAACATCCCCGTAATTTCAGCCGTACCGGCATGTGCAGGCGCTTGAACGCCGCGTCAATTACGGCCGTAATTAGCGCTGCTATTCATTGGAGTCAATGAATAGCGGCTCCAATTACGGCCAAAGAAGTGACAGGTCACTTCTTTGACGCGGGCGTCTATTTACGCGCCGTCATTTGACAGCGGCGCGTAAATATACGCCTCGTGTGAACAGACAAACGTCTGCCCATTGCTTTCAATGGGCAGATGTTTGTCAGCGCTATTGAGGCGCTATTTTCAGACGTAATTCGGGGCAAAAACGCCCGATTTACGTCCGTAAATAGGCCGTGTGAACATACCCTTAAAGGGCTATCACGCCTGACCCCTGATTAATAGCTAGACAGCCCAAGACCAGGACTGTGTGGATGGAGTGGGGACCCCCCATCTCTCGCCACTCCAACAACCGGGCCCTTTTCCAGGTTTTAGATAAAACCTATTGCAGAGGGAGAACCACATTCTCTGCTAAATTTATTCCCTGGTTGTTTTCAGATAGCAGAAGACAGAAATCTTGGGGAAATATAGACCCCATCCACAACCTCTCCACATGGTCTGTCACACTATATATATATATATATATATATATATATATATATATATTTTTTTTTTTTTGTTATTATTTATATATCACATTGATTATAGTCCTTATAGATTTGTACCATTGATTCTTGACCTTACAGTAGACAATGTTCCATCAGCCTTTTTTCGCCTGTGTGTTTCATGCACAGATGCTTTTTTGCGCATGCGCTGAGGGCACCGCATTCCGGAGTGCTTGTTTTGTTTGTCTGCATTTCCAAAAGTATTGCAGTGTATTATAAAAGCGATCGGATGATCGCATAATAAAGTCCCCTAGTAGGACAAGTAAAAAAAAAAAGTTTCATAAATGCAATTTAAAAAAGTGTGAAAAAAAAATATGAAAAACCCACTTTTTCGCTTTACAAAATGGTTTACTATTAAAAAAACAAAATAAAGCTAAAAAGTTACACGTATTTGGTATCGCCGCATCCCTAACGACCCCGACTATAAATCTATTACATTATTTAACCCACACTGTGAACGCTGTAAAAAATAAAATAAAAAACAATGGAAAAATTGCTGTTTTCTGTGAATCCTGACTTAAAAAAAATGTGATAAAAAGTGATCAAAAAGTCGCATCTACTCCAAAATGGTACCAATAAAAACTACAAGTCATCCCGCAAAAAAAAAAGCCCTCATACAACTGCATCGGCGGAACAATAAAATAGTTATGGCTCTTCAAATATGGAGACGCAATAACAAATAATTTTGAAAAAAAAAGCGTTTTTACTGTGTAAGTAGCAAAACATACAAAATCTATACAAATTTGGTATCGTTGCAATCGTAACAGCCCGCTGAATAAAGTTATTGTGTTATTTATACCACACGGTAAACGGCGTAGATTTAGGGCGCAAAAGAAGAGTGGTGAAATTTCAGGTTTTCTTCTATCCCCCCCCCCAAAAAAAAGTTAATAAAAATTAATGATTAAATTATATGTACCCCAAAATGGTGCTATTAAAAAATACAACTTGTCCCGCAAAAAACAAGACCTTATACAGCTATGTCGACGCAAAAATAAAAAAGTTATAGCTCTTCGAATGCGACGATGGAAAAACTTAAAAAATGGCTTGGTCATTAGGGCCCAGAATGCAAGCAGGGGGAAGGGGTTAATAAAGATTTCTATTTTTAACGATTCGTGGTAGATATATATTCTTACTTTCCATTTGGGTGCCATGTTCCCTGTGCTTTTTGGTTGACCAGTGTGTTCTTGCCAGCGTCTCCCTCCTAGGAGACGCCAGCAGTCGCTTCCGCTGTGCAGTGTCCTCTAGGCTGCGCACGCTCGTTCCAGGCCTTGAAGGGCCAGCGCGCGCACATGAAAATAATTACAAATTATCACCAGATCACCCTGGACTATAGAAAGGGCTCTGCACTTTCACTCCTTGCCTGAGCGTTGTTGTGTATTCCCATGTTAGTCTTAGCAAATGGTCCCTTAGTCATATGCTGTTCCCAGTGTTCCCGTGCCCTGCTACCTGTGCCTCTTCTAGTGTTGGAGTCGTGTTGTGCCATATGTCATGCCTGCTGTCGTACAACACGTCTGGTGTCATCTGCCACGCCTGATATAATCCGCCACGTTTGGCGCCATCTACCTTCAAGTTCCATCTGTGCCTAAGCCTCTGCTACTACCCGGACTTTTACAGGTACTCTTGTGCTAGGACTTTGCATAGACTTGTTTGGCAGCTGCTCCTCAGCTAGGGCGGTGCGGCCTAGTGGGTCCATATTTGTCCCTCTGCAATACTTGAAAGTTGGAGTTCTGCTACCACAGGACAGCATTTTAGCCGCTGTATGTAAATGATTAATGTTTCCATTCACTATCAGCAAGAAGATATCTTGAAAATACTGGGGAATTAAAATACAAAGAATAGTAAAAAAAAAGTTGCATGGTTATGTACATAACCCTGGAGTGTCCATTTCTGCCATTGAATGTAGTTGGCTCCCGCTTTGTAGTGAAGTGGGGACCAACATTTGCAGTTACAGCCCTGTTCGGTAACGCACGGTGACATGCATTCCCCAAAATAAGTCTATTTTTCAAGAGTGAACAACCGTTTATGCACACTGTTCCCATGTTCAATAAAGTTTATGTGGAAAAAAAACAAAAACAAGTCCTTGTTCTTCCAGGACTTGGCCTCTAGCAGGCGCACTAACTATGATTCCCACCCTCTCTCGGGTACGCATGCGTCCTCCAAGCTCCAGGAGAAGGCGGAGGAGGTGGCGGCTGGGGGATTCCGGCTGGTTCCGTAGGTTGGAGGAGATCCGAGGAAACACACTGCTACATCGGGCCGGGGAACCGGCGGACTGGTCCGCATTGGAGAGGATTCCTTGGAACGGTGACCCCCTCTATCCATTAGCAAGATGGTCATGGCGTATTTCCTGGATAATTTCTGGGTAAGCATTGATTTCCGCCCGCTTCCTGCCCGGTGTCCGGCCTCCTTTCCTCCCTTCCCTGCGGGCACCGACTCCTTATACCTCAGGGGATGTGTGTGACAGGAGCTACATCACTCCTTGTGCTGGGCATGGATGGTGCCCCTGTGATGTTATAGCTGGCATACATGAGGGTATAATTATTGTTGTTCTATGTATGATACGTGACATGTATTGTGTGTATACAGTGAGCTACCCTGTGTAGGTGATGTATCATAGCTGTCTATATATTGCGCCTGCCTGGACGAATGTGCCGCTTTACCAGAAACTGCCCATATATTGTTGAGATCTTGGTGTTGCCTTATGGCTGTCATTTGTGACTCCATGATCTGCTGCCATATTGTCACTTTACTATTAACATACTGAGAAAGCGGTGACAACCAATATGGTGGTGGATTTAGTTACTTTTAACAAAAAATATCAGGATCTTTGCTGAAAGAAAATAGTAACGCGCAACTAATGAACTTACCATTATTTACTAAGTTATGGCTACCGGCGTGAAAAACCGAGGCTGGGCTATCGACTCCCATAGAATATCGTAGAGTGGCACAATGCCAGTGAGCTGCTGCCTAAAGTGTAAGCCGGCTACAACGTGTCATCTGAAGCTCTAGTGTGTAATAAGATTAGGTTGAGGACGGACACACACACACACACACACACACACACACACACACACACGAGCTTGTCCGATTTGTGTTCGTAAAAACCGCAGCGTTTCCCCACATTTCTTGCTCGATGCATATTGACATTAGTGTGGCGTGTGTTCTTCACGTCGTGCGAGCACCTCATTTTTTTTATTTGATGCGTGAACCACGGACAGCACGCGGGTGTCGTCCGTGTGCTGTCCGTGGTTTTCACGTGCTCGTAGACTTCAATGGGTGAAAATGCAGTGAGTTTCAGGCAACGCGCGCACACTGCGTGAAAAACAACGCATGTGTGAATGGCCCCATTGAATTGCATGGGTCCGCGTGCGGTGAGCGATTTCAGCGCGCAGCACACGGACGAGTATTGGGCTCCTCTGACTGAGCCGAACACTACTAATAGTTAGTGTGTTTGTGTAGCTCCAACCTTACAAATATATTTGTCACGCAAAAGTTGTGTGACAATGTCATTAAAGTTGCACAGGCATACAAGTCGCTGTAGTCCTATAAACTACAACTGACACTATAAAAACGTTGTGAGATGCCAGCGTCAGGGATATACGGCGCCCTGAACTTGTACGTGATGTGCGTAAATACGGCCGTTGTTTGTGATCAGTGGGGAAAGAAATAATGTGGACCTTGACATTATTGCTGCTAAATTTCTGCGTGTCTGTTACTGATCGTAAAAAGTCACATATAGTCATAAAAGTTTACAGCGTCATCAGAGTGTCTGTATCCCCCTAATACAGATTGGGGTGCGAGGACGACTTAAACTGTCCTGCTGAACTGGATGGGGCTTCGTGAGGAGGGCGGTCTCCGCTGTCATCGGAATTCACGGATCCACAAAAAAAACAATTGTCACCAGTTTAGTGAAGCTGGAAATCCGGACAGTAAAATTACTTGTCCTGAGTTTTTGCGGTCCGGGTTCGCGGCCCCAGCAAGGATCTATGAAAACAACGGTCCTGTGCATATGGCCATAGGAATGAATGGGTCCGCAACCTATCCGGAAAAATACAGATAAATTGCAGATGCGAATGCACAGTCGTGTACATGAGGCCTTAGAAGATAGTATCAGTTGAAGTCCGGGTGTTGTGACCTCTTCCCATTGCTAGAACGAAGGGGTTGTTGTGCTTGTCAGAGTGCTGTGCCCCTCTCTGCTTCACTCAGGAGAGGTGAGGATGGCTCATCACAATACATTAGTTTACAATCTAGAGTCGGGACCCAGCTCATTCGTCCGACATCTATTCCTCCCGTCTCCCACAAACACATGCACTGTGTTTTTCAATGGGGAAAGGGGAATAAGCCACTACCAGAGGTGTCTCCTGTGTGACCAATGGATTGAGCATGTTATAGTCCAACATGGGGATGTCACGATACCAGAATTTGGACTTCGATACCGATCCTGTGTGTAGTATTGCGATTTCGATACTTTGCCAACCGTAATAAAAAATAAAATAAAAAGTTCTTCCATTTTCCGATGTGAGGCGCGAGGTGTGATGATGAATTTATCCTCCACGTGCCTCACAGAATAGTAATTAACCCCATCATGTTTCTCAGTCATAATGGGTTAATATGTGAGGTACATGATGGGGTTACTTTCTATTAATGTGAGGCACATGGAGGTTACATTCATCGCACCTCGTGCCCCACAATAAGTGATAGAAAGCAGTTTTTATTTTATTTTTTTACAGCGCACACATCATAAATGATACAATAAAATAGTTGTGTAGGTTATTACGGCCGCGCCAATACTGAATGTGTGTATATTTTATGTATTGAGACTTATTTTAATGTTTATTGTAAAAAAAGGTATATGTGTATTTTTTTTATTTTATTTAAGGCCTCATGCACACGACCGTGTTTTTGCGTCCGCAATTCCCCCGAAAATCCACGGGAGAATTGCGGCCCCATTCTTTTCTATGGGGCCGTGCACACGACCGTAGTTTTTGCGGTCCGTGCACGGCCCGGGAGCCCGGACCGCAGAAAGTACGGCCATGTCTTATTACAGTCCGGAGTTGCGGTCCGGGCTCATTGAAAACAATGGCCGCGGCCATGTGCGGGCGGCTTGCGGCTGACAGTCCGCTGACAGTCCGCAGCCGGCCGACCCGAAAATCACGGCCGTGCACACGGCTACGGTCGTGTGCATGAGGCCTAACATTACTTTGTTTTTACTTTATTTTTAAACTTTAATCTACTGGCATATCTATATTACAGTACATTAGCCTGTGTACGGATAGTACACAGGCAGTTGTTAGGACATACCCAAGTATGCCCTGACAGGAAATATGGTAGGACAGCCCTGGGGTCCTTCAATGGACCCTGGGCCGTCTGCCCACATATGGTATGTCCCTCAATCACGTCACAGGAATTCCCTGTGACGCGATCCAGGGGCATCCCCCTTCTCATTTTCTCCTGAATGCTGCAGTCAGCTGTGATCGCAGCATTCACGGGAATAGCGGCGGAGATGAGCGGTTTCTTTGATCTCTGCCGTTATAGAGCGGGGCTGCGGCTGTGTAATACAGCCATTGCCCCGCTCCTGACAGGAAGTGCGTGCGTGGTCAGCATGAGGAGATGTGGCTAGCGCTGCACTAATGAGCGGCGGTTCAGGCACTGAAGACAAAACATGGGGGTGTTTTTGCAGTGCGCCCGCCTTGTTCTGTTTTCAGTGCCGCCGCTCATTAGTGCAGCGCCGGCCGCATCACATCATCCTGACCCTGCGCACTTGTTATCAGGACTCAGGAGCGGGGCAGTGGCTGAATTACACAGCCGCAGCCCCGCTCTCCTACATTCATGTGTTACTATACTGAGCTGTGCGGCCGCACAGCTTAGTATCGAAATACATGAAATAACGGTATCGAACCGTTTGGGGATGCAGAGTATCGAAACAGTATTGAAGTTTCGATGCATCGTGCATACCTAGTCCAACATGTCCGATCCTCCCTTTCCCCCCATCGGGGAAAAGCAGGGACGCTTCATGTAATAACTTTTTCAAATTGACAGGAGGGCAGGGAACGGCATTATATCATAAACTAACAGATACCCACTTAAGCACTCCCCACTCCATGGCTAAAGTCCAGTTCTCCGCCTCTCCGGTCCCGAGAGCTCCTGGAACAGTGACGTGCCGCTGCAGTCTATGACCGCTGCAGGAGCTCTCGGGGGCGGAGAATGGGACCTCAGCGCTGCAGTGGGGGGCTGCTTCAGGGGGTGAGTATCTGTTTACTATGTAATTCCAATTTGGAAAAGTCTTGGATAGCCCGTTCAAGTTAACTAATGCAGCGTTTATTTTTAGGGGGCATTTAGATGAGACTTTTTGGCCACGTGGTAAAAAAAAAAAGCAAAATTTAGCGTTTTTACTGCAATTTGCGGTGGAATCCGATGTCTTTTTGCCTGTTTAGTTTTTACAAGTAAAACATGTAGAAAAAAATGTAACACCTGTGAAGACCGCACATGCGAAAATCGTATTGCGGTAGAAATTTTTTTTTGTTGTTGTGATATTTGATGCAGTTTTTACCACTTGGGCAAAAAGTCTCCTCTTAATCCACCCTTACTCATGCTACACTGCTGCATTTATTATGCAGTCACCCGCACATCAATCGGACAGCATTGAGTCGCACAATGTGGGTACCCAGGAAGGCAATGGCACCATTGTGGAAAAGCTGCAGCTGCCTGTAAGGCCCCATGCACACGACCGTAAAATCGCCCGTAATTACGGGCCCATTCTTCTCTATGGCCGACGGACGCCTGCCCGTATGTCTACGGGAGAGTGTCCGTGACGTAGAAACCTGCCCGAAAAAATAGGACATGTCCTTTTTATTTTACGGACTGTGCTCCTATACGTTATAATGGGAGCACGGCCCATAAAAACGTCCAGCTGTCCGTAATTATGGGTCGTAATTACGGGCATGGTCGTGTACATGGAGTCTAACTTTTTTTTTCCTAAGGCTAGATCACACTTGTAGTTTTGATGCAGTTTTTGTTGCAGTTTTTTTAAGCCAAAGCATAGGGTGGGTCCAAAAGTAAGGAGGGCCCCATGCACACAAACGTATTTTTGTGGCCGCAAAACTGTGGGTGAATTGCTGCCCCATTCTTTTCAATGGGCCCATGCACACGACCGTGGTTTTCACGGTCCGTGCATTGCCCAGGAGCCTGGACAGCAAAAAAAAAAAAAGAACGGACATGTCTTATTGCGGCCGCATCTTGCGGTCCAGGCTCGTTGAAATTAATGCACACGGCAATGTGCAAGGCCCGTGATTTGCGGGTGACACTCCGAGGCTGTCCGAGCCGCAAGTCATGGCCCGTCCACACCACTACGGTCGTGTGCATGAGGCCTTAGATGAATAGCACTGCACATTGGCCGCATCTGAACTTAAAGAGCAGAGAATACATCATTTCACTCGACATGTGGCAGGCATCTGCAAACTATCAAAATCTGCATGAAACACATTTTTATTTTTTAATGTTCTCAAAATACTACAGAGACGTACATCATTGGATTCAGCTCATGGCGCACAGACACTTGTAGTAATACTTAAAGGCTATGGACACCTTTTTTTTATTTATTTTTTATTTTTTAATAAAAATGTGTTTGGTGAAAGTTTGCAATTTTTATTAACTTATTTTTAATTTTTGAGATACAGCTGCTTTGTATCCTGTATACAGGGCAGCTGAATCTGTCAGGTCAGCGGCACTGACGGGTTCATAGACATGCGCGATCCACCTGTTATCGATAACATTTATAAACGTAGATATGATCGATAACCGCTCGATCCTGTGTCAGAGATGCGCAGGACCCGCTGTTTTTGAACCCTTCAGTGCCGCTGACCTGACGGAGACAGGTTTCAGCACTAGATACAGCTGCTCTGTATAGAGGATACAAAGCAGCTGTATCTCAATATGGTAAAATAATTTTTAATGAAAATTAATTGGGCTTCGTTAACATCTGCGTCAGGGCACCGTTCAGGCGTTCCGTCTGAGTTTTCCATCAGAACGGAACCCTGACTGAAATAAACAGAAACAGTAGGTTTCCGTTTGCATCCCCAGTGATTTCAATGGTGACTGTTCCTGTCCAAATGGTTTCCGTTTGTCTCCGTGGTGAAAGAGTTCCGTCGTCTTGACTGAAGCAATACCGTAGCCCCGTGATTTGCAGCCGTAATTCGGACGCATAAATGTGTCTGTTTTGCGCTCATGTGAAACTGACCTTAAGGATATATGAACGTAAGATGAAGGGGGCATCCAAAAGGCACACCACCGTCGTTTTGCCGGAAGCAATAGCGTAGTCTACTACGCTACTGCTTCCGGAAAAACGACGGATTTGGTGCACAAAAGAGACAAACAGAAACCACCGGCTCCGTCACCATTGAAATCAATGGTGATGGAAACGGAAACCTCTGGTTTTCGTCTGTGTCCGTTTGTGTCTGCTCAGAGTCCCGTTCTGACCGAAACCTCTGACGGAACGTCAGAACGGGACGCCAACGCAAATGTGAACAGAGCCTAAATGCTTTCTATCAGTGTCCATCCATTTTTTTTATGGTGAAGTTGGGAGGAAGAAGTCGTTCCACCGATAGACTGACCCCATCCTTCCTGGTGAGGCTGCCATTGGGATTCTGGAAATAGCCATTACTTGTGTGCCCATACTGTGAGGGACTCATTCTTGCTAACAGTTGGTGAGACCTCTACCAGTCCCCTAGCCCTACTCTGCCAGGCATAAAAGATCAGGTAATGACACATAGATGGTGACACAGCTATTAGACAACCCTACCCTTGACCTGTCTGCTTCATCTAGAGTCGGGAGCTAACCAGCTGACCTGGTTTTCAGTTTTATGGATTAGGACATGGAATAATGTTTTCGTAAAGTGGAATTGAATAATAGTTTTAAACTATGTACTATGGCTTTCTTGTGTTTCATGTCACTTGCAATCTGTATCCAGGCAAAGCCCCCCCTGCTCTTATATATTGACTGGTGGGATAAGGTTACAGGATATGCTCGTACCAAAAACGTCTCCCCTCTTAGAGCCCCCTTAACAAAAGAATTTGGTTTACAAGAAGTAAAGGAATGTTACATTGTTTCTTTCTACGTTCTCTGTATAGGGCACATGTACAGTATATATGCAATGAGCATAACACTTAGTAATGGGACCTCACTTTGCTATTCTTGGCTCTTTCTGAACTACAAGTTCCAGAAAACTAAATCGCACTTGCAAGAAAATGACATCTGAACGGTCTTTGATGTCACTACCTTGCTATAAAATATCTGTTTGCAGTGATAAAGCGGAATGTGCTGGATGAAGATGAGCAGATGGTGCTCAGCAGCTGATGTCCTCCGTGCCCACAATATCTGTACTTGGACACCTTGTTGCTTCATGCTGGCCATGTGTTGATATATTGTTGCCCTGAAAAATTTAATAATTTTCCAGTTTAAAGGCTGGTCACAAACATGGATTATCAACTAAAATGTTTTTGACTAAAGTTTGCGATTTATTTACTTAAAAATTTAGTTCTCCTGCCTTGAGGACTGGGACTGACATCACAGACAAATCCTGGTTGCAAGGCATCATTACATGGACAATACACACGGGCACGTATACTCATAGGGGAGGCTGAGAAATGTAGAGGAAGGGGATTATTGGCGCAAGGAAAGGACCACATCTGTCCTGGACTGGGGATCTTCTTACCTCTACCTCCTGTGGGGACTGACCCGGGCACTGCCACAGCAGAGACTTGTTTCCCTCCTCCGCTGTCCTTCGCAGCCCTTGTAGGTTCCAGGTGCCGTCAGTGTGGGACCAACAGGAGACTACTAATGTTGCCACACAGGTGCACACACAGAGCCTTATTGGCTCAATACGCCAGCGCCTGACTGATGTCATTGGAAACTGCCCGGCAGTACAAGAGTATGTTAACACGTAGCGTAAATACTGCAGATTTTCCTTAACGAATTTCGTTGCGGAAAATCCGCAGCATAATACAGTAGCAGCAGAGTGATTGAGATTTGAACAAATCTTATCCACACATTGCGTAGATGCTGAGCAAAAAAAAACCTCTCAAATTGGCCTGTGGTGTGATGTTTTGAGTTTTCCCCATTGAAATCAATAGGGTGGTAAAGCTCGCAACAAATATCAGGTCTTGCGTTTTTTTGCGGTGGAAAAGCAGCTATCCCGTCGCAAAAAAACGCAAATCAGAAAAAAAAGTCTTATACTTACCCAGAAATTTGTGTTTCTTCGTCCAGGCACGCCTCCTGGGATGACGTTTCATACCATGTGACTGCGGCAGCCGATCACTAAAAGCCGCCGGGGGGAAAAAAAACGCCTCTGCCTACCATTGAAATCAATGGGGGGGCGATTTCAACCGTTTTTTTGGCGCTGATTCCAAAGCGGTTTCCACATCAAAATCTGCGCCAAAAAATTGTGTTAACAGGGCCTAAGGCATCTAGGAGCTGTTACGCGCGTCAATGACTCTTATAGAGGCATTATTGCGACCTCTGCATCAGTGATCTACTCATGACTTGTCGTTGATCTCCTCCTACTAGTTGCCTACCTAGGATATAGAGAATTTATAGGACTATGCCTTGGCTTTATAAAGGTGTATTCTTTCTGAACGAATCATTGTGGAGACGTTCCCTACTCTGTCCACATTCCTGTAATCCCTTGTTATCTTCCGGAGTTCCCTAGCCATTCTTCCTCAGGACAATAGCATGGTGTTAAAAGGGCATTCCACTATCGGCACCTCCTGTTTAGGCTTTGTTCACATCTGCGTCAGGGTCCCGTTCTGACGTTCCGTCTGAGTTTTCCCTCAGAACGGGACCCAGACTGACTCAAGCGGAGACCATAGGTTTCCGTTTGCATCTCCATTGATTTCAATTGTGCCGGATCTGGTACCAATGGTTTCCGTTTGTCTCAGTTGTGCAAGGGTTCTGTCATTTTGAAGGAATCAACACCGTAGTAGAATACGCTATTCATTCTGTCAAAACGACGGAACCCCTTGCACAACTGAGACAATTGGAAACCATTTGGCACCGTATCCGTCACCATTGAAATCAATGGTGATGCAAACGGAAACCTATGGTTTCATTCAGGGCTACGTTCCAACAGAAAGCTCAGACGGAACGTCAGAATAGAGCCCTGACGGATATGTGAACGAAGCCTTAAAGAGGTCATCTCGCTGTGCTGTCACATACACCCACATTAACTTTACTGAAGTGTCTTGAGAGTGAATAGACATCACCTCCAGCCAGGACGCGATGTCTATTCATACTCCCGACACTTCAGTAAAGTTTGTGTGGGACTTAATCACGAAGTGTCGGGAGTGTGAATAGACATCGCGTCTTGGCTGGAGGTGATGTCTATTCACTCTCAAGACACTTCAGTAAAGTTAATGTGGGTGTATGTGACAGCACAGCATGATCTCGCGAGCTCACGCTGTGCTGAGTACAAATGGACATGAATGGAGAGAAGTGTATGACGCTGATTGGTCAGGGTCATACACTTCTCTTCACAACGTCCACTTGGTCAAATGGCAAAAAGCGCCCAGTTGGGTATTAAGCTACTAATTAGCATAAATCTAAAATGGCTCATAACTTGGTCAAAAATGATCGTTTTTCAAAATAAAAACCACTGCTGTTATCTACATTACAGCGCCGATCAGGTTATGTAGGAGATAGGGCACTTATAATGTGGTGACAGAGTCTCTTTAAGGGTAGACTTGCTGATTTATATTACTAAACTACATTGTATGCAATTTCCTTCGCATTCTCCATATCAGGACTTTCAGCAGGAGAGATATAGACTGAGTAGGACAACGGCTGGAGACGGATTATAGACCTACCGGTTTCAGACCCGCACCTCCTGTGATTCTACTGAACCGAACTTACATCACCATTAGGCCGGATTCACACTAGCGTGTGCGGTTTGCGTGTGCAAAAGGTCCATAAAAGCTCCGTGTGTCAGCAGCATATGATGCATCATTATAACCCTTTTTTTATGTTAACAGAAAAGCACGTGGTGCTTTTCTGTTTCCATTCACAGTCTTGACTAATGTAGCTCGCGGCACACGGAAGTGCGTCCGTGTGCCGTGCGCGGTTTTCACTCACCCATTGACTTCAATGGGTGTGTGATGCGCGAAAAATGGGCAAATATAGGACATGTGAGTTTTACGCAGCGGACATATACGCTGCGTGAAAATCACTGACAGTCTGAACGGCCCCATTGACAAACATAGGTCCGTGCAACGCGTGTGAAAATCACGCGCGTTGCACGGACGTATTATACGTTCGTCTGAATAAGCCCTTAGGCTGGTCTTAAACCAGCCTAAGGGTATGTTCACACTGAGTTTTTAGCAGGCAGAAAATTCTGCTTGGAAAAATCAGCTCCGGTTTTTTGAAGTGGTTTTGCACCACACGTGTTTTTTTAACGCGTTTTTTTTCAGGCTTTTTTTTAAGCCATCTCAAACAGAAAGATGGAATAACCGCGAGCATCTTTTGTAGAAAAAATGCTTCAAAAATCGCGGAAAACGCCTCAAGATAGGGCATGTCGCTTCTTTTTTCCGCGAGCGTTTTTTTTTTGCTCACGGTAAAACCGGCTCGTTTGAGGAAAAAGGGACATGCCCTATCTTCGTGCGATTACGCTTCTGACCTCCTACTATTCAGAGTACGTATTGGTACATATTCAGAGAAAGCGTATTTCGCTGAGATTTATGCCCGCGGCGCTCAATGGCCGCGGGCGAAAAATGCATCGAAAATCGGCGTGCTGGCAGAGGAAAATCTGCCTCAAACTTCCAAACAAAATTTTGAGGCAGATTTTCCGCCTGCAAAAAACTCAGTGTGAACCCAGCCTTAGGGCTTATTCACACGAACGTGTTTAACGTCCGTGATACGTGAAAATCACGCAGCCACGCACCAAACACTGATGACACACGGAACTGCAACGCGCAAAAAATAAGTTCGTGTGAATAAGGCCTAAAGGATATGTCTTTTGGCATAAGTTGCAATCAATGTAATATGTATCATACCTGGACCAATCTTACCCCATTTTACGAGCCAGCAATGATATGCTCTGCAGATTTTCGGTCAGATCAGCCAATGAGGTTTTGTGTATGGGGACCTCCGGACTGTCTTCTGAGGGCAGATGTTTCAACATGCCGATCCTTTGTTACTGCGCTACATAATTGGCAGCCAGAGAGATCTTGCAGTAGCTTATTCCCCTCTCCTCATTGAAATAAACATGCAGACTCAGCTGAGCGTACAGGTTTGTGGTTATGTCGGAAAAAATAAGTAATTTGAAGTGTGGCTCTGTCAAATCTGAGCTCACGCAACCGGGTTGTGGCTCCCTTTTGGACCTGTTACTTTGTAACCTAGACGTATGATCCTCCCATACAAGTCACAGCAGTGTTCCTCTTAGCTCTGTAGCCACTGGGTGTCCCTACCCAATAGCAGTGTCTTCCGATTTTATAGCAGCAGAAGGGCCCCCAACTTTCTTCTAGTGTCAGTAGTAGCAGCAGTGGTATGCTCCTCCCACCACATCAATACTTCCCTCCCACATGCTCCGGTGATGTGTTTTCTGCTGACTGGCAGATACATTCAGCAGCTATTCTTGTTTGCAGCTCCTGTATTGAATACTAGTAACGGATATCAATGCTGGAGGAGCTTACAAGAGCTGTCATTAATGCATGTTGTGCAAGAAGGAAGGCAAGGTCACCTGGTGAATTTGGCTAGCGCCGGGACCGTGGTAGTTGCTAACATCTGCTACTGTGATCCTAGGGAAAAAGGATGTCCGGGTTAAATCTAGCTGGTCATCCCTGACATCATATATGAAGCGACTATCACAGTGGACACTCATGCACACAGCTGCAATATTGGTCAGTTGGAGAGCCATATATTTAGTGTCAAGTATGGGGCCTGATCCCCGTTCCCAAAAAAGCTCCTTGTGCTGGGAATCTTTCCTGTTTTTGCTGACTAAAAATGGAATGAAGAATCTGCCAAATGCTGGTCAGAGCACAGCCGAGGGGTGGTTGTCCTTGAGGGTGCGGAATAGGTCATGGGCTTATTAACCATGCAGCCCATATGTCCCTGTTTCTGTATAACTTGTCCCCACCCTATAAATAGTTCACATAACACTCTAGACTACAGATTAACCTTTTTGACCTAATTTCTTGTTGGTAAAGGCATTCATTATTTTTATTTTCTTTCGATTTTTAATTCCCTTTTTAAAGTTCTCTAAGGATACAAAATGTCATTAAGAAACCAGTACAAGTTCCCCGCTGCTTTTCACATATTAATTAATGTCTGGTTCTTTCCTCGTGACCAGCCTTAAAGGACCAGGCGCACCTTGTGATTTAACAGATCGCATAAGTGTAAGGTATATGACACATTTATTAACAGGTCTGACGGCTTTTGTGTGCCTGTGTGGTGTTTACTGTGGTACAACCTTCTTAAAGGCATAGGGTATTTAACCGGTTAAGGACTAGGCTGTTTTACAGCTAAATGACCAGAGCAAATTTCACAATTTTGCTATGCGCTTCTTTAGATGACTATAACTCAGCAGGTGAATAAAGTTCATCTTTGAATTTTACACTCTTTTTAAAGGACAGATAGGGCTTTGTTTTAGTGGCATTTGTCAGTATATATCATTTTTTTTTTTTTCACTAAAGTGGGCAAAATTGGAAAAAAATGCAAGAATTTAACAATTGCGTCGGTTTATGCTAGCATTTTTCACACACGGTATGAACCACGGCCAAAATTAATCTCCTTTCACATTCTTCCACTTCTCCCGTGCATGGGGATACCAAATATGTGAGCCTTATTCACTGTGCGGGCATGTGCCAGGGCTTGGCATAAAAGGAGGCTTTTTGGCCTTTTCGGTCCAGGAATTTTGCATTTGATTTTAGAGCCGCATACTGTTTTCTGGGGGGCCTAATGCTGCTGAAACATTAGAAACACCCCATAAATGACTTCATTCACACAAGTAGACCCCACAAGGTTTCCTTCAAGGGGTTTATCATATTTTTAGCAAGTCCAGTTTTCTTCTGAAAGTTTCTTGAATAAGATGGAACAAAATAAAATCAGCACTTTTTTAGCAAATGCGTCAGTTTAGGCTAGTATTTTTCACACACGGTATAGACCACGGACAAAATTCATCTCCTTTCACGTTCTTCCACTTCTCCCGTGCATGGGGATACCAAATATGTGTGCCTTATTCGCAGTGCGGGCATGTGCCAGGGCTTGGCATAAAAGGAGGCTTTTTGGTCCAGGAATTCTGCATTTGATTTTATAGCCGCATACTGTTTTCTGGGGGGCCTAATGCTGCTGAAACATTAGAAACACCCCATAAATGACTTAATTCACACAAGTAGACCCCACAAGGTTTCCTTCAAGGGGTTTATCATATTTTTAGACAGTCCAGTTTTCTTCTGAAAGTTTCTTGAATAAGATGGAACAAAATAAAATTACCTTTTTTTTTTAACAAATGCGTCAGTTTATGCTAGCTTTTTCACACACAAAATGGACCACGGACAAAATTCATCGCATTTCACATTCTTCCACTTCTCCCGTGCATGGGGATACCAAATATGTGTGCTTTATTCACGGGCATGTGCCAGGGCTTGGCATAAAGGGAGGCTTTTTGGCCTTTTCGGTCCAGGAATTCTGCACTTGATTTTATAGCCGCATACTGTTTTCTGGGGGCCGTAATGCTGCTGAAACATTAGAAACACCCCATAAATTACTTCATTCACACAAGTAGACCCCACAAGGTTTCCTTCAAGGGGTTTATCATATTTTTAGACAGTCCAGTTTTCTTCTGAAAGTTTCTTGAATAAGATGGATCAAAATAAAATTAGCAATTTTTTAGCAAATGCGTCAGTTTATACCAGCATTTTTCACACACGGCTTAGACCACGGTCAAAATTAATCTCCGTTCACATTCTGCCACTTCTCCCGTGCACGGGGATACCAAATATGTGGCCTTATTTATCACATAGAGATGTAGGAGGGCGGAGGATAGAAGAAGATTATTTCACAAATCGCTTTTTTTCAAAGCTGGTTTTACAAAACTCAACAGAGTTTCTATAACACTTCCAAAATATCTGCTCTTGAAGCAGAGATCCCAAAATATTCATCTAGGGGTATAATGGGAATTTATTTTTTGGGGTTTTCTAAAATAAGAAATTTCAGGTTAATGCAAATGGAGCTCTCCAGCAGATGAACTTTAGAAAACATCAAACATGACATCCACCCCCCACCCATTCCCTCCCTCACCCTTGGAGTAAAATCAGGGGAAAAATAAAAACGTAATGTAGGGCAAATATATTTTCAACAAATTAACGAAAATCTAATAATTCAGAACAGTGTGGTATTTTTTAAAACATGGCTCAATGCACAGGCCTGGTTGCGAGGGACATGAGGGACAGAAATATCGGGAATCTTTGCGGTGCCCGTCTTTTCTGCAGACGCGGCACTTTTTCTGGGGGTTGCTTCTGGTTGGTGTTGGGGGAATCCGACTGATGAAGTGTCTTTCAGTCAGTCGCGTGACATCCTCAGACTGGGGGCATTCTCGGGTGTCCTGAACATCAAAAATGAGGCCTTCAATAATTTTTTCCTGGAAATCCAGGTATGTGTCTCTGCCTCTGTTTTTTTTGTAGAGCACAAATGAGTTGTGGATGGCCACCTGTAACAAATAAATGGCCACCTTTTTGTACCAGGTTTTAGTTTTGCGTTTTACTAAATAGGGCTGTAAAACCTGGTCGCTTAAATCCACCCCCCCCATGTACTTGTTATATTCGGACACGCTCACTGGTTTGTGCTTGTCCGATGTTGCCCCTCTTTCCCTCACTGCCACTGTTCCTGCGGTATGAATCGTGCTTAGCACATACACATCTTTGCGATCCCTGAACTTGACCGCCAGCAATTCTTCAGATGCATAAGCACAGGAGTCCCCCTTTACCATGCGCTTCCCCACTAATTGCTGTGGAAAACCAATTCTGTTTTTGCGCATGGTACCACATGCCCCAGTCCTTGCGGCATGCAAATGCCTAAACAGGGGCACACTAGAATAAAAATTATCACAGTACAGGTGGTACCCTTTGTGAAGCAGAGGCTGCATTATCTCCCACACGATCTTACTGCTGGTGGAAAGATCAGGGGGGCATCCAGGAACATTTATTGTGCGGTCCCGCCCTTCATAAATCCTGAAGGCGGTGGTATATCCTGACCCGCTTTCACACAATTTGTAGAGCTTAACGCCATATCTTGCCCTTTTGGAAGGTAGATATTGGCGAAAGCTAAGTCTGCCATGAAAGTTGAGGAGGGATTCGTCCACACTTACATTCTGCTCAGGGGTGTAGAGTTGCAGAAATAAATTATTCAGGGAATTTATTAGCGGTCTTATTTTGAACAACCGATCCCGGTTTGCATCGGTACTTGGGGGGGGCCTGTGCGTTGTCATTGAAGTGGAGGAACCTCATTATTGTCTCATAACGAGACCTGGGCATTACTGCAGAATATACTGGGGTGGCTTGGGCGGGTCTTGTTGACCAGTAAGACCTAATGGAGGGCTTTTTGACAATACCCATATTTAGGGTGAGCCCCAAAAAAATTTTTAATTCCTGCAAATTGGTGGGCGTCCAATCTCTGGCATGGGTGGATGAAGGTTTCTGCCTTATATATTGCGTGGCATATAAATTTGTTTCGTGGACAATCTGATTTAGGATGTCGTCCGTTATAAATAAATGGAAGTAATCCATTTGGACAAAATTTGTATTGTCCACGGTTATGCCAGGAGTGGCCGTAAATCCGTGGATTCTAGGCCCAAAAGATGGGGCAGGTGCCCATACAAGAGCCTGGACTGGAGGGACCAGGCTGTCCCGTGCTACAGCGCTACTTGGCCCTGCGCTTTCATGTTCTGCAGTTTCGACTGCATCAGGGACAACGTCCCCTGAAGATGAACCTGAAGTGACGCTGTCATCGTCACTACCTAAAACAGGTTCCATCTCGGACGCCATCTCTGATGCGGTCTCCGACTCAGACCACAGCATGGCGTATGCCTCCTCGGCGCTAAACAACTTCCTCGCCATAACGTAACTAACACTAACACTAACAAAACAAATTTTTTTTTTTTTTTTTTTTTTTTTTTTATAAAACACACAAACTAACTGCTATATATATCTACACTACCGCTAACAAAAAAATAAACCGCTATTGCTATATATATTATATATATGTGGATATATATATAATTATATACTCCCTACCTGCCTATTCTAATAGAATAAAAGAAAGAAAGGTAGATAGATAGAAAAAAAGATAGATGGATAGATAGATTGTATAGATAGATAGAAATCTATCTATACAGAGAATGTTTTAGTGTAACTGTATTTTTTTTCACTGTATTCTTCTGGCAGCAATTCTCCCGAGTCTCTTCTTCTCCTCAAACTGAAACAATGTTTGAGGAGAAGAAAAGAGGCAGGAGATTTACTGCCAGAAAAGTCAAAATAAAACAAATGTGGTCGCTGTGATAGGTTTTCACAGCGACCACATGATCAGGGACCATCAGATTGGTCCCTGATACTCTGCCCAGTGCCCAGAGCTGTTGGTAACAGCGAGGGCACAGGGCTGTGTGCACGCGATCGCGTGCACACTGTTTTATACGTACAAATGCATGTGATCGCTGTGATTGGTTGTCACAGCGATCACATGTTCAGGGGCCAAAAGATTGACCCCTGACATTCTGCCCAGTGCCCATGGCTGTTAGTAACAGCCAGGGCACAGAGCTGTGTGCACGCGATCGCGCGTGCACAGTCTCTGAAGTGCGGCCGTATATATACTATACGCCGGACTTTAGAGACCCTGACTGCTGGCCGTATATTTACGGCCAGCGGTCGGGAACCTGTTAAAACAAATTGGCTAAGTTTGGGCAGGACAAATACCAGGAGCCAATTCGCTCAAAGGGAACTTGTCAGCTCCTATTTGCGTACCAAACTGGTCCCAGCGTTGGGTTATGTAACTTCAGTGAGGATGAGCGTGACGCGGCCATAGCATGCCGACGTCAATCCTGAGCAAGGGGACAGAGTTGAGAAGGGCCAAATGGTGAGATTGGGAGCATTTGCTTGGAAATGAACCACCTGAGTGGCACGTGCAGAGTCCTTTGCATATGACAATAAAGTCGTTTATCCGGACAAACCAAGTTCTATAAAGCAATCAATTGGTACATAGTTTTACAAGATCTATCAAATACTGGGACCAGGTGGTAGGCAAATAGGAGCTTATAGGTTCCCTTTAAGATACCTATAAACATTAGATGAAAGTTGGCCAACTATCTAATGCGTATGGAGGTGTCCCAACCCTCCCCCCAACATCATTTTTCCATGCCCAATCTTTAGTACCAGCAAGAAAATAAACTGCTGCCAAAAGTGGTCTGGCAGCATCTTATTCCCCCTCCCCATTGAGAACATGCACGCTCGGCCGACCGCTGTATAGGCAGCCTTACAACTTTGCTGCTGGTACCTAAGACTGGGTTCACACACAACGTAAATAATATGCTATTGAACCAATCTGGAAACACACGACAAAATCTGCGTGTATTATGCACAGATAGTGATGCGGATTTCTGCCGCAGATTCCATCCTGCTGAACAGGGTACGTTATGAAAATCCACAGCATGTCTAGAATCCGATGCATATTTTGAATGCTGAAAGTGAATGGCGTTTTTGGTCACAACAAATATGCGATATGTGAACCTGGCCGCACTTTATATTCTCTTGATGTCGGTAGAAGTTGATAAGTCTAGCTAATAAAAAATAAAAAGTCTGCCGCAAAATAGGAATGGAAATCTGCATGTAAGTCAAGGCCTCTACAGCGGAATGACACAAAACAAAATTTACCCGCAAAAAAAAGTGTGGTTTTCTTCTTCTTTTTTTTTTTTTGTTGCCTGAGATGAGTTTAGAACTATTATGGAGTGTGAGATATTATTGCATTACATTCTGTGATCTGATAAAATGGACATGTATTGGGAGGAAGCTTTTATAATTTTCCCAAAAAACCCAAACAAAACAAAAACCGAACCAGACAGAAAAGCCACATGAAAGATGCTTTCCCGTGCTACCTCGTGTAATTCTCAGTGGTTACAGAGTCCCCTGCAACTTCAACCGAAGATCGGATATGTCTGGATTTGAGGCATCGTTTCTGTGGTCACAGTAAGGCTGGGTTCACGCGACCTATTTTCAGATGTAATGGAGGAGTTTTCCGCCTCGAATTACGTCTGAAAAAACGGCTCCAATACGTCGGCAAACATCTGCCCATTGCTTTCAATGGGTCTTACGATGTTCTGTGCTGACGACCTGTCATTTTACGCGTCGCTGTCAAGACGGCACGTAAAATTACAGCCTCGTCAAAAGAAGTGCATGTCACTTCTTGGGACGTTTTTGGAGCAGTTTTCTCATAGACTCCAATGAAAACGGCTCCAGAAACGGCCGTGAAAAACGCGAGTTGCTCAAACGTCTGAAAATCAAGGGCTGTTTTCCCTTGAAAACGGCTCCGTATTTTGAGACGTTTTTGACTCTACGTGTGAACATACCCTTACAATGCGACACAATTTAATCCTTTAGAGACTTTCTTTAATGCGACATTCCTATTTTAATCGTCTAGTAAACTGTTGCAGACTATAGGAATAATTTTTAGTTGTTTTTCTTTTATTTTAAATTTTATATATAGATCTCCCCCCCTAAAAGCAGCACCGGATCTAAAACAAAAGCCATAGATTTATATATATATATATATATATATATATATATATATATATATATATATATATATATCCTACTCAGCATTGAGTTACATTGCTCTTATTATAAGGTGTCGTTTCTATTTCTACTTTAGTTTTGCAGTTTGTCTTCTGACTTTATAATTCTTGCGCTTATTCTAAGATCAGAATCTCTGCAGATCCCCTGAATAGACTGAGATGCATCCCAAGGACTGAATCGTATAATCTTGTTATCCATCTTCACCTGATCGGTGCACAGAGTAAACCTGATTGGCTGTTATTTTGGATTTAGAGGTCAATATTAATTTCACTCAAAATTGAAACAATTATTACTGCTATGTTCACATCTACGTCAGGGCTCCGTTCCGTCAAAGCTTTCCCTCGGAATGGACCTATGTCAGTCAGGGCACCGTTCCGACGGAAAGTTCCAATGGAACGTCGGGACGGAGCCCTAACGCAGATGTAAACGAAGTCTATGTCCACTTTCTCATTTATTTATTTTGTCAAAATGCTTTTATTAGGTTCTGTTCACATGTGCATTCTTAATTTCCTTTCTGCTCTGTCATCGGAGCATAGCAACGAAAATGACGGCAGTGATGGATCCGTCGCATGACGGACACCAGCAGCGCTTGCCACGCCCCATTGACTATAATGGAGTCCGTCAAGTTTCAGTCTTGGTGTCTGTCATTTTACCAGATAAAATAGCTCTACATTCTGCGCTATTTGGAAGGATCCTTGATGGCGACTCCTATTGGAGCCTACAAGGCAGATGTAAACACTTTAATGAATGTTTCCAAACTCTTAACCCTCTAAGGACCTACCTATGTTTGCCTTCAGGACGCAGTGTTTTTTTTTTGTTTTTTTTTTCGTTTTTGCATCACTGCATTTGGAAAACCATAACTTTTTTTAATGGCACCATCTTGGTGTTAATGTAATGTATGTTAATTTTTTTGGCGAGGGTGAAAAAAATATCTCCGCCATTGTCGTATCGGTTTATTTTTTTTTACGCCGCATACCGTGTGGTAGGGCTGGCCGATTATGATCAAAGTCATGATAATTGAACATGTAACCGATTATGATGAATAAATGATTATTTAGGCCACACCCCTTTTTGCATGCCACGATTCCTATTTGCGTGCTACGCCATTGAATTAATATTTATCCCCTGAGCCAGCTGTATACTGCTGTATATAATATACCCCTAACACTGACACCACACAGTATATTGCCCCCATAAGTGCCTTCTAACAGTATAAAGTCTCCCGCAGCTGCCCCCTCGCTGTATAGTGCCCTGCAGCTGCCCCCTCGCTGTATAGTGCCCGCACACAGTCCCAATAGTGCCTAATAAAAATAAGATGCATACTCCCCTAACCCCGTGCCAACGACGAGTGGAGATACCTCTGCTCCTCCAGTCTGTGTGAGCGTCCGGCAATACATAGTGAATGGTAGAGCAGGAACCTTACGGCCCCCTGCTTTACCATTGGATTCAACTGTATCTGCATCCTGAGGTCGCATATATAAATGAAACTGAGAAAAAAAACACGGAAATAAATCGAAATGCACAAGATGACGTCGGCTAATTGAGTTGAATTTTGGTTTAGTTTTTTTTTTTTTTTTTTTTCGATTAATTGACCAGCCCTACCATGTGGTGTTACATGCTTACTCTCTTCTGTGGGTGTTTACGGCGTGTTTTCATCCTGTGGATTTTGGTGCGATTTTCCTCAGCACTAGGCACATACAATTCGCAAGCGGGCTGCGCAAGATAAATTGACATGCTGCGGATTTTAAAATCCGCACCACGAGTCAATTTACGTGCAGTAAATACTGCAGTGTGTACATGAGGTTTCCTGGAATCTCATTGACTATGCTGGTACTGTATTACGCTGCGGTTTTTCCCGCACGCAGATGCGTGCGCCAAAACCGCACGTAATACTTCTCGTGTGCATTGACCCTTAGGCTGGGTTCACACGACCTATTTTCAGACGTAAACGAGGCGTATTATGCCTCAATTTACGCCTGAAAATAGGGCTACAATACGTCGGCAAACATCTGCCCATTCATTTGAATGGGTTTGCCGACGTACTGTGCAGACGACCTGTCATTTACGCGTCGTCGTTTGACAGCTGTCAAACGACGACGCGTTTATTGATTGCCTCGGCAAAGAAGTGCAGGACACTTCTTTGCAATGTAATTTGAGCCGTTCATTGAAGTCAATGAAGAGCAGCTCAAGATTTACGAGCGTCACAGACTCCTCGCATAATGCGAGGAGGAGCATTTACGTCTGAAACGAGGCAGCTGTTTTCTCCTGAAAACAGTCTTTTCAGACGTAAAAGCCACTTCTCGTGTGCACATACCCTAACTGTTCGGCACAACTCGGAGGTGGTAATACGGACACGTACGTGAGGCCTTACAAAAGAGAACACCACACCAAGTAACTGTTGTATATGTTCAGTGCTTTTCAGGCATAAAAGGCTGAGTTCACACGCCGTGGATTTGTCACGGATTTTCAACAAGGGTTTTATCATTTACAACGTAAATAGCGAGAACGGCATAAAGTTTGCCCAAAATTTGCAACGTATGAACAGACATCTGTTACAATGGCCAGGATCAGAAATAAATGAATTGATGTTTATCTTCTACCACCTTTCACACCCAAACTAAATCAATGAGTAAATCTAAAAAGGTGGGAATTAAAACTACAACTCGTCCCGCAAAAAACAAGTTCTCATACAAAAGAGAAGTGATAACTTGTGCTAGGAATGTGGCACAAAAATATATATTTTTTTTAATAAATAGCCCTTTTATGGTAGAAATCTAGTAAGAGAAAAAAAACTATACAAATTTAGGGCAGATTTACACGAACGCGTCGCACGGACCTATGTTCGTCTATGGGGCAGTGCAGACAGTTCGTGATTTTCACGCAGCGTGTGTCCGCTGCGTAAAACTCACGACATGTCCTATATTTGTGCATTTTTCAATCATCACGCACCCATTGAAGTCAATGTTTCCGTGAAAATCACGCGCACCACACGGAAGCGTTTCCGTGGGACGCGCGTGATTCGCGCAACAGCAGTCAAAAGTATGATTGCAAACAGAAAAGCACCACGTGCTTTTCTGTTTACAAACATCCAAACAGAGTGTCATAATGATGGCGATGAAAATCACGCAGCCGCACATCCTATGTGATGACACAGAGCTGTTAAGTGACTTTTGCGCACGCAAAACGCACACGCTCGTGTAAATCCGCCCTAAGTATCCCTGAAATTGTAAGGCTACATGCACACGTTGCGTAAGTTAACGCGGAAAATCTGCACAAAAACCGCTGGTGCACGCACGTAATTCCGCAGCTTAAACCGCAATTAATGGTGTGTTCTTTGTGTTTTTAGGTGCGGTATTTACATTTTGATACGGAAATATGTGCAGTTTTATGCTGCGTAATTTGGTGCATTTTTCTTTAAAACTAGTCAGATAAAATTCGCAAGCGGAAACGCAGCATAAATGAACGTGCTGCAGGTTTTAAAATACGCACTGCAGGTCAATTTACGAGCAGAAAAAAATCTGCACCGTGTAGATGACATTTCTTAATCTCATTTACTTTTGCTGGTACTGCATTACGCTATGGATGTGCCGCATGAATATACGCGCATCAAATCCGCATTATATACGCATCCGCAAATAATATGCAATAATTAGCCTTGGGTTCCGTTTTAGCTGCAGCGTTACGTGCGTACACCTGCGGTTTTGGTGCCGATTTTTCCGCATCAAAAGGTGCAACGTGTGACTAAGGCTCACACGTCGCAGATTTTGTTGTGAATTTTGTAAGGATCCCTCGCTTTGCATTGCAAAGGGTAAAAACTGCAACAAATCGGCGATGTGCAAACTCAGCCTAAGGGCTTGTCCACAAGTAGCGGAATTGCGGACGGAAGATACGCAGCAGAATACAGTAGCAGCAAATGGTGAGACTCAATAAATCTCATCCACACGTTGCGTAAAAATTCCGACCCGAAGTTGACCTGCATATTTTTCGTACCGCAGCATGTCAATTCCTGCTTGGCCAGAATCGCTGCGTTTTTTAGAGGAGATGTCACCATCTCCCAGCATTGAAAAAAAAAACGCAGCAAAATCCGCACTATTTTCTGCAGTGAAAAATGCAAGAAATGGTGCATTTTTCGCAGCGGAATGTCTACTACTTTCAATGGAATTGCTGCAGAAATTATCTGCAACAATTCCGTTACGCGTGGACAAGCCCTAATACAGCGCTATAAACTTTTATGGGACGCTGCTTTTCCTCCACATAAGCCTCTGGTTGCATATAGTGGATTTTTTATTCTCCTTTTTACGTGCCGTTTTTTAAAACAGCGGCGTAAAATAAAACGCCCCATCTGAACTAAACGCAGTTTTTCCCATTGAATTCAATGGGCAGATGTTTGTAGGCATTTAACTGAAAACTCTGCGTGGGAACATACCCTTATGTCTTAGTCTCCACTAGTAGCATTTCTTCTAGTCATGTGCTACTTACCATTTTAAAGTCTACCTATGAATTCACATTGACTGGAGTTCCTTATTTCTACATATTTTTTGTTTTGTAAGTAACACTCTCTGCAGGGTTATTAACCAGCATATGTGCAGTTATTCTGCAGATGTGACATTCAAGAGATGTCACAATCATTGCTTTCCGTTCTGTGAAATCACCTATGACTGTGCAGTTATGTAATATAAGTTTGTTGTGTGGGAGATATTTTTCTTTTAGTATTGTTACTAAAATTTGCGGAGGGCGCTGTGGCAGCATTTGCGGAGGGCGCTGTGGCAGCGCCCTCTGCGGGTGCTGCTGCTGTGATGTCAGGGGCTTGCCCAGAGCTTGGGTCCCGGAGCAGAGCCACTTCTAACACTCTGCTTGGGATTCCAGCTCTGCTCCTGACATCACTGTCCATATATGGACAGAGATGTCAGGGGCAACACGAGAGCTGGAGTCCCGGGCAGAGCGCTAACAGGCTCTTCCTGGGGCTCCAGCTGTGCTCCTGACATCACTGGGACTCCTGCTCTGGGGACCGCGTGCTTGAAAACCCTGCTCTAGATGTATACCTCCGACTTATACTACTGCATACGCATTCAGTGCTGGACACCGCCCATTGGCTCCCATTGTAAAAAAAATAGTTATATTGCACGGTATATTGATTTTTTTTTCTCCTAAATATTACTGTATGGAATAGCGCAGCTGACTCTTGCTATTTCATGCAACGAAATACAAGGCATACCAGTCCAACATATGCCAAATGGGATATATGCCAATGGGATCATACCAGTGTAAATGTGTTTTATGTGGAGTAACACTTCTTTTTGTCTTATTTTACATTGTATCTATATCCTCATCATTTTCCAAAGCGTGTTACTGAGAATATATTTGTGTTCCTATCCTTCCTGCAGGTTTTGTGTGTGAGACCTGCACAGGCTCATTCAGACAAGCGTGTATCTCATCCACGTGACGGCCTTTATAACAACGGCCATCACACGGACTCCTGTTTTTCAATGGGGCCGTTCACATGACGGTTGTTTCAACGGAGCGTGTGAAGGGGTCGTGAAAAAATAGGACATGTCCTATTTGACTCATGTCTATGGGGGATCCGTGACAACGCGTCCCGCACGCGTCCCGACGCTCGTCTGAATGTAGCCTTATGAGTTAGCCGTGTGACATACCAGTAGGATATCACTGCAGTGTCCATAGTAAACATACATGTACAATAGACATACATATGTAGTCTTGGTCGCCTTGCAAAGCCATGGGCACAATGTTTCATGTATCAGGGCTAACCGCTGTCTAAGGGCTTGTCCACACACAACGGAATTTCTGCAGAAAATTTCTGCAGTAATTCCGTTGAAACTCAGGCTTTCCACTGTGGCAAAAACACACTATTTCCTGCGGTTTTTTTTACGGCAGAAAATGGTGCGTAAATTGCTGCGACGTTAACAATATTAGGAGATGGAGACATGTCCTCTGAAAAATGCAGCAATGTCGGACACTTTCCGTAGCAGGAATTGACACAGGAGTTTTACTGCTCGCGGGAAAAAGACGCCGACGCCTCCCATTGAAATCAATGGGAGGCGTTCTCGGGCCATTTTTGCGACGCGGTTTCCGCGTCAAAAAACTCGGCAAAATACCCCATGTGAACATAGCCTTATAGTATAATCTTTTTTGAGCCACTTATATTGACTTCAGGTGTAAATTCCCTTTGACGTCAATTAAGAGCTATACCAGCAGTTTCAACAACTTGGAAAAGGACCCTATATGCGACAGTGTGGATTAGGGATGCATAATGCATCAAAACTGCGATACTGTTTAAATTGAAGGACCCCAGGGCTGTCAGACCATATTTCATGTTGTTAGGGCATACTGAGGTATGTCCGAACAACTGCCAATGTACTATCAGTATATAGATCTATGCCAGTACATTAAAGTAAAAAAAAAATAGGTGATGTTAAATAAAGAAAACACACATTTTTTACAATAAACATAGTCTCAATACATAAAATATACATATTCGGTATCGTCGCAACCGTAATAAATTTATAGCGTTGTTCATGTTTACTCTGTTATAAAATAAACTGCTTTCTTTCACTTATTAATGTGGGTCACGAGGTATTATGAATTTTGAACCTCCATGTGCTTCACATTAATAGTAATTAACCCCATCATGTTCCTCACACATTAACCCAATGTTGTCAATTATGACTGAGGAACATGATGGGGTTAATTACAGTTAATGTGAGGCATATGGAGGTTCAAAATTCATCACACCACGCGCCTCACATCAGAAAATGGAAGAACCTTTATTTTTATTTTTATTATTGTTGGCAAAGTATCGTTTTGGTATAGAGTATCGCAATACTATATAAAGTATCGTTATCGAAGTCCAAATTCTGGTATCGTGACAACCCTAGTGTAGATACATGAAGGGTGAAAAGGAACTGTTGCTGTAGCCGATGTGAAATCGTCTCATTGTAATAAAATGTCTGTTGCAGAAGAACAATGCCAGAAAACTCTTCATTTGTCATTTTAACCTTACTGAAGCACTTTAAGGGCTAGTTCAACGGAATTCGTTGCGGAAAACCCGCAGCAAATACAGTAACAGCAAAGTGGATGAGATTGAACAAATCTCATCCACACGCTGCGTAAATACTGAGCAGAAATGCCGCTCAGAAATTGACCTGTGGTGCGGAAATGCATTTCGCAGCATGTCAATTCTCTTTACGTAAACACTGCTTATATGTTGCGGGATTTCCCCATTGAATTCAATGGGAATGTGTATATCCCGTAGTTCCATTTTTTTGCAATGGATTTGCATCGATCCCGTCGCAAAAAACGGAACTCAGAAAGAAATAAACTGCAGCGGTCACCTGGGATGATACATCATCACAGGAGGCTGTTCGGCTTTAGTGCTGCTGCTTTTCGCAGTGGACATTCCGGGTGGAAAGCTGCACCACGGTTTTGTGCGCATTTTCGTCCGGAATTCACAGGTCGGATGCACTGCGTGCTATTACGCAGTGTATCCGCCACGTGTGAACTCAGCCGGAGTCCCCGTCCCACCCCTACTCTGTTTTAGCATGTGGTGAAATGTAGTGTAATGTGGTGTATCACCTTACCTGGTTCTCTATTTTACTAGTAGCCGCTCCGTTTCAGGCCACTTAGGGGTCACGTGATCTTCATTCGGACTCCCCGATTCGTACAGCGTCTGCTGTAGGGACTGGAAGTCATTGTCTCAATGCAAGTCTATGAGAGCCTTGATGTGAGTCTAAGGGTGTGCACACGACAACGCCAAATACGTCTGAAATTGCGGAGCGGTTTTCAGGAGAAAACCGCTCCAGAATTTCAGACGTTTTTACAAGTGCACGCGTTTTTGGCGGCGTCTTTTACGGACGTAATTGGAGCTGGTTTTCATTGGAGTCAATGTAAAACTGCTCCAATTACATCCCAAGAAGTGTCCTGCACTTCTTTGAGGCGGCCTTAATTTTACGCGCCGTCTTTTGACAGCGACGTGTAAAATGACAGCTCATCTGCACAGAACATCGGAAGACCCATTGCAAGCAATGGGCAGATGTTTGCCGACGTATTGGATCCATCTTTTCAGGCGTAATTCGAGGCGTAAAACTCCTCCATTACATCTGAAAAGAGGTCGTGTGCACATACCCTTATAGACTAGCATTGAGAGTCTGACCTCCAGTTTCTACAGCAGACGCTGTAGGATTCAGGGAGTCAGAATGAAGATCACGTGATAGAGAATCGGGAAAAAAAAATCACTGGGGTGCTTCTTTAAAGGGTAAATAAACTTTCAGAAAACGTCTAATGTGTCATAGTGACATGTCAGGCGTTTTGATCGGTGGGGTCCCGAGCACTGAGATCCCCACCAATTGCTAAAACGAAGCGTCAGAAGCGCTCAGGGGAGCCGCTTAGTTTCTGATCAGCTTTTTTCGGAAAGCCGAGTAGTTGGTATACGGGCTCATGGACTTTATATTGAGTACGTGTACCGTTACCTCGACTTTCCAGGAAAAGCCCATGAGCAATCTAGCGGCTCAGCTTAGCACTTCTGCCACTCAGTTTAAGTGATCGGTGGGGCTCTGAGTGCTCAGACCCCCACCAATCCAAATTCCTGACATGTCACAACATGTCAGAAGTTTTCTGAAAGTTTAGTTAGGCTAAGTTCACACTAGCGTTCGTATACGTTTACCTCTTTTCCATCAGGATCTAAAGGTTAGACAGAAATCAACAGTTCCGTTAGAAATACCATTGATTTCAATGATACTTCTTTTGTTTTTTATGCTTTCCGTTTGTCTCTGTTCGCTAGGTTTCCGGTTTATTTTCATAAAAACAAAGGTTCTGCAGACTGCACTTTTGCTTGTGTCAAAAAAACGGAAACCTTGCGAACGGAGACAAATGGAAAGCAACTGAAACTGAAATTTAAATCAATGGTAATTCTAACGGAACTGTTGCTTTCCGTTTAAACTTTTGATCCTTTCTTCCTCTGACGGAAGAGAGGTAAACGTATACTAATGGAAGTGTGAAAGAAGCCTCACCCTTTAATGCTTTCATTTCAACATCCCTCCTTTTTATTTTACATTTGTGATGTTATGGTTGCAAGATTTCTATGTTGATTAGTAATAAAATGTGGTCTGATTGTTATCAACGTCCGTTATAGACCAACACAATCTGACTTAGGCCTCATGCACACGAACGTATTTTTTCCCTTCCATAAATACGGGTCCGTTGTCACCAGTATTCCACCTGTATTTACGGACCCGTTTTCTCTGCAAAATTGCACTGCACTAATCGGCAGCCCCTTCTCTCTATCAGTGCTGGATAGAGAGAAGGGGCAGCCCTTTCGGGCAGAGTTTCCGCAGCGGAATGCAGGGATTGTAAGTAAAAGAAGTTCAAGCGTACCACGGCCGTGGTCTTGGTGCCGCTTCCCTCTTTTGACATCCAGTCCGACCTCCCTGGATGACGTGGCAGTCCATGTGACCGCTGCAGCCTGTGATTGGCTGCAGTGGTCACATGGGATGAAACGTTATCCCAGGAGTCTGGACTGGAGGAAGAAGCAGGGAGTTCTAGGTAAGTATTAACTTTTTTTTTTGTGAGCGCTGCGGATGGTTCTCACTGTCCAGGGTACTGAAAGAGTTACTGTCGATCAGTGCAGCCCCTTCTCTCTATCCCGCACTGATCGTTTAACTCTTTCAGCACCCTGGACAGTGACTGTCCCCTGATGTCGCCTAGCAACCTTCCCGTAATTACGGGTGCGCACAAGTAGCCACCCGTAATTCCGGGAGCCCCATAGACTTCTATGGGCCTGTCCTTGCCGTAATTACGGCCTGAAATAGGACATGTTCTATATTTTTCAACGGCCCGGGCACCTTCCCGTAAGCTATTAGCCACGTTTGAAGACTATGGGCGTTCTTACGTTCGTGTGCATGGGGCCTAAACTAAGGCTTCATTAACATCTGCGTCAGGACTCCGTTCCGACGCTCTGTCGGAGCTTTCCGTCGGAACGGAGCCCTGACTGACACATATTGAAATCAAAGGTTTCCGTTTCCATCACCATTGATTTCAATGGTGATGGATCTGGAGCCAATGGTTTGTTTGTCTCCGTTGTGCAAGGGTGCCGTATTCATCCCTCTGGCATGGCCTAATAGGCAGTTGCTGAAAGGAAAGTCTGCCATGGAAACCCGACGGTGCACCGCGATTTCTTTGCTGGGGCGCCAATGGGGTGACAGAGGGAGCTCCCTCTCTCTGTCAAACACATTAGATGCCACTGTCGCTATTGACAGCGGCATCTAATGGGTTAAACTGCTGGAATTGGAGCGCACTTCAATTCCGGCAGGAGCCAGGCTGTATATAACAGCCGTGGTCTTGCCGCTGATCGCGTGGGTACACTGGCAGTACCCACACGATCAGAGCGACAGATACGCTACGCGGGAATCAACACCTGCTTGTGACGGATATATCTGTCGCACGTCGTTAAGGGGTTAAGATACAAATCTTCTCTTTCATCCATTCTATAGTTGATTTACGGTGTGTTTAGGGTTATTGTCTTCTCGTCATCCAACATCTCTTCAGCTTGAGGTTATGGACTGCTGCCATTACGTTCTCCTGTAAAATGTTTTGATACATCTTTGAATTCATTGTTTCTTCAAAGAAATCCAGGATATTCCGAAGGGTTCACTTTTTTTCTTCTTGTTTTGTATGTAACTCATTTTCTATGGGGATTTATTGTGTTGTGAGACTGAAATATACACTGTTACAAGTAGGCTGGGGCTATATATCAACTTCACTTTAGTCCCCATTCTCTTAGCTGCGCAGCATGGTGGGTGTCATGGACGTCTTGTCAGCTGCATTGAGTGGCGAAAATGTATAATAACTTGAGTCCATCAAATTAGGGCTCAAAACCTACTTCATGCAGTCCTGAAATTTATATATAGATGTATCTGAGCTCCTTTGTGCTATTCTACCTTACACGGTGTAGGGGGACTATTGACCTTTAACATTTCATTCATTTTTCTTTAAGGGTCATGTTTAGTTTTTTGCTGTTATTTTTGCAACGTTGTGGCAAAACGTTAAGGTTTTGCGAAAATGGTGGCAAAAAACATTTACCGTACTCATGCATAGGGCTGGATTTTACACCACTATTTTTTAGGCGATCCAGCTAAGGCCTCATTCACACGGCAGGGTTTCCCGGCCGGGTGCCGGCCGTTCATAAATCGGCCGGCACCCGGCTGCATTAGGAATAATAGACCCCTAATGGGGCTATTCACACAACTGATTTTTTGAAAATTTTGAAAAAATAGGACATGCTCTATCTTCGCCCGGCTCCCATAGAAGTCTATGGGGCCGGGTATTACACGGCCATCACCGGGATGTGTCCTGAGTGATGGCCAGGTTTTCCGGCGCTTGCGCTCTATCTCCTCCTCCTCACAGCGCAGAGTTCATGTGAGGAGGAGGAGTTGATGCCATTCTGACGAATGGCATCGCTGTACACTGTGTGGCAGGGCCGGGGTGTACAGCAGGTGGAAGGGAGCGCTGCGCTGGCTCCCTTCCCCTGCTTGTTTTAAAAGCACCCTGGCCCGGCGACACCTTCGATGGCGCCGCTAGCAGCTGCTGCGGCTGCTACTACTGTAGTGACGCCACTATAGCAGAGCGGGGAGGTATCTCCCTGCTCTGCTATATGCTAGCCGCACTTTAGCTCCTTGAAGGAGCGGAATCCCCGTGTTTTCGGGGATTCCGCTCCTGGACAGAGCGCTTGATGTCTCTGTCCATATCTGGGCAGTGACATCAGGGGAAACTCCTGAAGCGGAATCCCCGAACACATGGGGATTCCCCTTCAGGAGTTGCCGCTGATGTCACTGTCCGGATCTGCCCGGCCCGGCACGGATGCAAAACTTAATGCAAACCGGCTGGGCAAAATGGCCGATTTTACCGGCCGACACTCGGGCTCGGGAACGACCCGGTCGTGTGAATCCCGCCTAAGGCTCTGTTAGCCCCACGTTCAGTGTATACTCCCGGTCCATACATCAGATGTATCCATAGACTTCCATATCCATAAACCATTACCTTTGATGAAATGTTTGACCATATTGCTAGATGCTAATGTACTGGGAAATATTTTTGCTGCCAGTATGAGACTAGTTGTGCAAGGTCACAGAGTTGCTGGCACATTGAAGAACTGGATTATGTTGTGTTTGCTTAAACTTCTTCCTGCTGCATAATCTGCCATTAATTAGTTTTTCTGAAAGCATCGGCTCTAACAAGGCATTTCAGAATTCTAGGAAGTTTCTGATAAATGCTAATGTTTCAAGAATGTGGAACTACTCTCCACAATGCCTTTTAAAATGCATAAAAGCATAGTTCAGATTGGCCAAGATTCCTACTAAATTAGTCATGTGTTCACCGAAATAGCAGATCGCCGGAGGTTTCAGCTGTCAGATACACAGAGATGAGCTGATCGCCAGCAGATCCTCCCATATGAGACGGGATTATCCAGACCATACAACCGCTTTATTGCAGGAAAAGGTGAAAATCCGCAACAAATTCACTACGTATACAGGAGACCTTATGGATTAGATTCCCACGATTTTGGTCCCAAATAATGTTGTTGGGCAGTCTGTATAAAGAAGTGAGTTCTGCGTCACAACATGCACTTGTGGTGGACAAAATAAGTAGAACTGCATTGTAAATGATGGAGGAAGGACAGAGCAGCAGCCCCATCCTGTGAGGTGGATCTTACTATCAGACCACCTTTGCTGCTAGGCTATAAGATGTGATCAGGACTGTGCCTTAATAGAGCAGTACTGAACAGAAGCCGAACAACCATCACAAAAGAAGATAAATAACAGGTAACCATTAGCCGATGGTAGGATTTTTTTTTTTTAATGAAATAGTCACTAACTTTTCAACTGTTCACTCACTCCAAACTTAACCGCTATTTCCGTCTCCACAAGATGAGATGGACTATCCGCTCACTGAGGGATCAGGTTAGGCCAGGGCTACACCAAGACTTTTTGTAGTGCTACTGATAGAGCTTAACTAGTCTAAGGGCTTGTCCACACGTAACAGAATTTTTGCCGAAAATTTCTGCAGCAATTCCGTTGAAAGTAGCGGACGTTCCGCTGCGGAAAAAACACATTTTCCGGCGTTTTTTGCTGCAGAAAATGGTGCGTATTTTTGCTGCGTTTTTCTCAATGCTGGGAGACGGTGACCTCTCCTGGAAAAACGCAGTAATTCAGTCCACTTTCCGCAGCAGGAATTGACATGCTGCGGTACGAAAAATAAGTTGTTTTTTTTGTTGAATCTCACCCACCTTCTTGCTACTGTATTCTGCATATTTTTCATCCGCAATTCCGGATGGAAAATACGCAGCAATTTTGCTGCGTGTGGACAAGCCCTAAGTGACGGATTTTAGTTGCATGCAATCTTGTGCAGCTGTCACTTAAAGGGTTTTTCCCATCAGAGACATTTATGACAAATCCACAAAATATGGGGACCAGCACCTATCTCTAGAACGGGGCCCCCTAAACTCCATTCGACCGCCCTTTGTTGTGGCTCATGCGTGTGATTTCCGACCATGATTTATGGAAATAGCATAGCTCGCTGAGCTACGCTGTTTCCGGAAGTCCCATAGAACCGAAAGGTAGCTACAGAAACAGCGTAGCTCGCATGCTATGCTGCTTTCGGAACTGCCTTCAACTACTATGGGATTTGCGGAAACCGCGTAGCTCAGCAAGCTACGCTGTGTCTAATTCATGGTCGGAAATCACACTTTTCAGCTACAACACCTAGCAGTAGTACAGGGTTATGGGGGCTCCGTTCTAGAGATAGGTGCGGTCCGCATCTATCTGACCCATCCTGTCAATATGTCATAAATGTCTCTGATGGGAAAACCCCTTTAAGAGTTCAAATCAATTAGTAGTACTACAAGAAGTCTAGGTGTGGTCCAGGCCTTACAGCTGCCCATATATAGCATGAAGGAGGAGGGAGCAGAGGCAGAGAGACACAGACATGCTGCAGCCTCCTTGAAAGGGTGCACTCACATGTGGTGGTGTACTTGCATTATATGCCCATGGAAAAAATATTCTGCAACCCAGACAGATTTCACTAGCTCTTGATTTCAATATTTTTTCCCCTAGGCATACATTGCCCTTAGGATGAATATCCCACCCCATTGCTGGATTCTCAGCTACACTGCTCATTACTGCTGTTTAAAGGGAATGTGTCGCTCTGATCGCTGATAGAACACATTACACTACCTACGTAGTGTAATGTGTTCTAACTGTCATTGTGACGGGACAGTCAGTCACACGGCATCTTGCACATCCGGATCAGGTATGTGGGGGCAGACGGGGGGTTATCGAGGGTGTAATAGGGGGGTGCTGTGAGAGAAGAGCGACAATGAACCGCCCCTGTTTTTACAGCGTTCGCCGTTATTCGTTGTATAACGGCGATCACGTCACCAGGGACCGGACTAAACGGTCCTTGGTCTGTGCTGCGAGGCCTCCGCTACCACCGTATCTGAGTCCTCGGAGTTTAAGCGCCCCCCGGGGGCGCTATCTTATGTCAAAGCGCTGCCGTGAAAAGGCAGCTCTCTGGCATAAGTACCCTTAATGGCCGCCATGAAAACACATATAGGCGGTCATTAAGGGGTTAAAAATGGCCTTTCTAAACTAGACAACACCTTTTTTAAGTTCAGTTTTGATCTAGTTCAGTGAAATTTTCCATGCAGCTCTTGTGTTGGATTTGATGGTTTAGCGTTATTAGTAGGAATGAACATATTTTCTGTCAGACAAAAAAACCGACCAAGATTGCCGCTTATTATAGGATGTTCTCCATCTACTTCCTGCAAAACTTTGTAACTTTAAACGCTTTGTTAAATTGAATTTGTTTAAAAAATACTTTTAATTAACAATAATATATATGGAGAGAACAGCAGTTGTTACAAAATGTAGGCATGTATAGCAGCAGTAAAGTTATTGGCAATGGTGGTAGCCTCAGGCAATGTCTGCGCTGGAATTAAGATTTTGCCGGAGAGAAGTGTAAGCCCAGTCATATTCTGCATGGCACCTTTGTCTATTGAGACGTTTGCTTATTCATTCTGTGCCCACACTTACTACAGATGCTATGTATTAGATAAGTGTCTGGCATCTCCATATCACCGTGCCAAAGAAAAACTCTAGTCTTGTTTGGCCTTATGTCACATGATTGTGCCAGATAATTGTATTATTGATGGAGAACCAAATGTAAAGGTAGGAATAGCATTTTTATTCTTTAATACATTTAAAGCAGTGGTGTCCAACCTGTGTCTCCAGCTGTTTCAAATTGACAATATATTGCATGCTGGGAATTGTAGTTTTGCAACAACTCTTGTGCCACAAGTTGGAGATCACCACTTTTAAAGGGAATCTTTCATCTCACAGATGACGCTAATAACATTGCACCAAACAGCGTCACTTACCTGCAGCTCTGATTCCTGGCTGTGGTGCCTGACTACCCAACCTAATGCCAAATAAGTCTCCAGGATTCCTGGCATTGTACCAGAACGCAACAGATATTTGATTTACTTGGTATTTACTTTGTCTTTGTGCTGATTTATGCTGATCTCAAACTGCAGCGATTGGCACAGGAAGGCCTTGCTATGTGGTTGGAACTGTGGTATGGAAAATTCTCTGTTGGGTATAATGGCATGGGCAGATCTGTGTTGATGTTGTTACTGTACTGGTCTACTATTTGGCCTTATTAATGGACTCCACAGTATAGAATAGCTGCATGAAGTAACCAGTCTATGATAGGTACTATGTAGCTCTAGTGTAGGGACAGTTCAGCGGCATAACTTGTAGCATTGGGTAGAGATCCCAGGATTGTCTTGTGTTTAAAACCACGGTTGATATTAGAGAAGTGGCCATGTTAATTAGGGTTAGGGCTCAAAGGACAGCACTTGTGTGTGCACGATACAGCCAAAAGCCGCGGAGGTTTGCTGTTTGTGCAGTTCTGAATTTTCTCGTTAATGGCTGTGCGTTGCGGGTAAAACGGCTGGTTACATGCAAAATGATTTTGCAGGTAAACTGCAACAACGCGTGGTCGTTAACGAGCAGTTTGATATCTGTGCCATACAGTGTACTGGCACGGCTTTCGGCCGCATCGAATCCGCGCCAATGCTGCCCCGTAGGGCCTTACCTTAAGAGGTGGTCTTAGCGTGGCGTGTGGTTAACATCTGAAACGTTTTGTTTCCATGCTTAAGTTATTGTGGTCTCCAAAGGGCAGTGAGCCTGCTACCCCTATAATGGAGCATACAAAAAATATCCTGTCCTAGTTTTAATGCTCCCTCTTCTAAGAACTGCTTGATATCAAACAAAATAAATAAGATGATGAAATTGTCTCGTTTTCAAATTATTATTATTTTTATTAGCTAAATATCATTGTGGCACACGTTTCAAGTTACATATATGGTCATTGAGCAGAATTGGCAGAAACATACCAACAAGTTGTAAGCTATTCAAAGTTCCAAAAGTCTTTATTGAAATGGTTAAAGGAAAACGGTGTTCTTTCTCGTCATGCCACCCCTAACCTGGTCAGTTAAAAAACTATCTCTGCAGAATGCCAAGTATGCGATGTACAGAGGAAGCGGCCCAGAATTGAGACCCCTGACTGGCTTCTGGGTCAAGCTGGAAGTTCAATCCTGGGCTGCTTCCGGTAATGTCAATGTACTGTGAGCAGGAAGCCATTCCTGGGGTGGGGGACTGAAGAGTAAATCCTCAGACAGGAGCGCTGTGGTGTTCACTTGCAGTCTGTGTCTTCAAAGATGCATGGTTTGTCTTATTAGTGTCGGCCTTCTTATATGGGCTTGTTTCCGTTGCTGCGTTTTCAGTACTTTACTACAGCAGGTAATAGCTGATACTTATTTCATGGTACTGTGGTGTGGATTTCATTACGAGCACTTCTAGGAACATTTCCTAAGGCTTCTTCTAGTAACTTATGGCACATAAACCCGAGATCACGCGTGTTGTCATTAACTCCCACACAAACGTGAAAAAAGTGTCGGGATTGTGAATAGACATCGCGTCCTGGCTGGAGGTGATGTCTATTCACTCTCAAGGCACTTCAGTAACATTAATGTGTGAGTAAGTGACAGCACATCATGATCTAGCAAGATCACTATGTGCTGAGTTCATGAATGGGGAGAAGTGTATGACGCTGATTGGCCACTGATTGGTCAGCGTCATGCACTTCTCTTCACAACGCCCACTTGGTCAAAAGCTAAAAAACGCCCAGTTCGACATTAAGAAAGTCATTAGCATAAATCTAAAATAGGTCATAACTTGGTCAAAATTTATTGTTTTTCTAAATTAAAAACACTGCTGTAATCTACATTACAGCGCCGATCATATTATGTAGAAGATAGGCCACTTATAATGTGGTGACAGAGCCTCTTTAACCTGGTCATAGTCATGGCGATGCACCCCTCTGTTGACGTGTATTCCGGCCTCCCGGGATTCAGCAGTCACATGGGATTAAGTGTCATTCCAGCAGGCAAGCCTAGAAAAAGAACAGAAGATAGCATCGCTATGGCAACACCCGGGTTGTAAGTATAAACTTTTTTGATCGCTGTGATTCCGCTGCAAACTTTGCAACACTTGGCTATTTGTTGTGTTTTTTACGTCCCCATTGAATTCAATGTGGAAAATGCAGCATAAATTGACATGCTGCGGCTGTAAAATCCGCACCGCAGGTCAATTTATAAACTTTTTCGCTGCATTTTTTCCCCGCAGCCTGGCATGAGATTTTCTAAATCTCATACACTTTTCTGCTACTGTAACTGCTGTGTTTACGCTACGTGGGAACCCGGCCTAACACTTCATGTGTCAGTGATACGGTATAATGTGTTAGCATACAGGAGAATGCTAATAGATTGTAAATATATAAAAAAAAAGTTTGTAATTTTTCTGTTTTTATCCCATAAAGGGATACAATAAAAACATGAATAACGAATGATTAGTATAAAATACATTTTATGGTGAATACTCTACATAAAAACATAAAACCTTACACATCTTCGGTATCCACGCGACCGTAATAACTTGATGAATTAACCAGGTTATTTAGTGTGAAACGTGAACAGTTAAAAAAAAAATATTCACATTTAAAAGTCAATTACATAAATTACCCCCCGAATTGTGCTGAAAAAAAATGCAATGTCTCCTCCATAAAACAAGGCCTTATACAGCCACATCATTACAAAAGTTATGGCTGCTGAAAAGTGGAGATGCAAAAATGTAAACATTTAGCTGGTCATGAAGACCCCTTCAGGCCTGGTCATTAAGGGGTTAAAAAAATAAAAGCTGTATTGTGCAACAAAGCCCGTTTTTATGTTGGACCGTTTTAATAAATATTTTCCTTACCAAACAACATAATAAGACGTCCAATATTTGGTGGCCATTGATAGAACAAGTATGTGAACCCTCATAGAAATCTATATAGTAACTGGTAATCTCCGTTATTGGCCGTAGCCTCGATGAAAAACGTTACACACCTGCTGAACAGACCTGTGAATTGATTTGGCCCATTCCTCTAAATAAAATGATGTCGTTTGTGTATTTTTGTGTCTTACATCATTCTGTAACATTGTAAGATAGCAGGACTTGGAAATGCTGACGTTCCTGTTTATAATCTTGTGATGACCCGGCCTCTGGTCAAATACCACAAAAGGTTTTGTATAACTTCTTCTCACTATGTAAAATAATCCTAGGATTGGATAGATATATAATGGAGGGTGTTTTCTTTTTCACAGGGGGAAAAGAATAATGGCTTTGATATCCTATACCACAACATGAAACATGGGCAGATATCGACAAAGGAACTGTCTGAATTCATACGGGAGAGGTACGGCATTCTCATATTGGTGGTTCATGTGTTGGATAATACCATATTCATGCTCTTCACCCTATCACGTACAAATACTATAACCATTAAGAATTTGGTGGAACCAAAAAGCCCTCCACTGAAAGACCGCTTTACCTTCATTGCTCCCATCCATCACAGATCCTAAAACCCAGGGGCCTATCCCTATCTGGGGCATCATTTTTAATATCTTGCACTTATGGGGGCTAAGAAACCTAGAAAAAAAAATTCTTAACTGGTTCTATTATTTTTTTGTTATATCTGTGCTTTATACCAGTGGTTCGTAAAGCGTAGTTTGACCCCCCCAAAAATATATTATTTGCATGGCTCCATCTACCATCCTAAAATAAAGAATTGTCTCATTATGTGATGGAAGGTACAACATGAAAATAATTTCTCCTGTGTTTTATAAACCACTGTCCATTAATACAGGCATGTTGTCAGTCAGAATCTTAAAATTCTTAAAGGGATATACCCATCTTGGACATTTGTGGGATATCCAAAGCATAGGCTTTTAAATGTCTGACAGATGCAGGTCCCACCTCTGGGACCCACACCTATCTCGAGAGCGGAGACCCATGTCCTACCTTCTCTTGCTATCGCTGCTCTCCTGCCACTGATTGACGAGGTGGCTGGGAGTACCGAGCCAGCCATATTCACCAAGCTACGCTTTTTCCAGAACTCCCAAAACTGTGAATGGGAGTTAAGGAAACAGTGTAGCACTGTGAGCTACACTGTTTCCGGAATTTGGCCGCTATGAAAACAGCGTAGCTTGCTGCGCTGTTCATTTTCTGCAACGCCCATTCACTTCTATGAAAGTTACGGAAACCGCGTAGCTCATCAAGCTCGGCTATTTCAGTACTCCCGACAACCTCGTCAGACAGTGGCTGAAGAACGAAGCGAACAATAGAAGGTAGGACTGGGGACAGGCGGCCCTGTTCTTAGAGATAGGTGGGACACACATCTATCGGACATTTATGGCATATCCTGTGGATATGCCATATATGTCCAAGATGGGAAAACCCCTTTTAACCCCTTCAGGACCCAGCCTGTTTTGGCCTTCAGGACACAGACGATTTTTTTCAAATCTCACATGTTACTTTATGTGGTAATAACATCGGAATGCTTTTACCTATCCAAGCGATTCTGTAATTTTCTCGTGACATTTTGTACTTTATGTTCGTGAAAACATTTGGTCGGCATTCTCCGTGTTTTAACCCTTTTAGGCGTTTCACAGGAATTAAAGCAAAGTAGAGGTGAAATTTACCAATTTTTATTTTATTTTTTTTGCCGAAACTCATTTTTAATAAAAAAAAATTTGTTACACAGAAGGTTTTACCCGAGAAATGCAACTCAATATGTATTTCCCAGATTCTGCAGTTTTTAGAAATATCTCACGTGTCCCTAGTGCGCTAATGGACTTAAAGAAGCTGGAATGTAGATAACAGCAGTGCTTTTTATTTTGAAAAACGATCATTTTTGAGGAAGTTATGAGCAATTTTAGATTTATGCTAATGAGTTTCTTAAAGACAAACTGGGCGTGTTTTTACTTTTGACCAAGTGGGTGTTGTAGAGAAGTGTATGACGCTGACCAATCAGTGAGCGATCAGCCACATACACTTCTCATTGTTCCAGCCCAGCTTCTTTCAGTGCAGAATCACACTGTGGTGTGGATCATGCTGGGCTGGAACAATGAGAAGTGTATGACGCTGATTGGTCAGCGTCATACACTCCTCTGTACAACGCCCAGTTGGTAAAAAGTAAAAACACGCCCAGTTGCTCTTTAAGAAACTCATTAGCATAAATCTAAAATTGCTCAGAACTTGCTCAAAAATTATTGTTTTTCAAAATAAAAACCACTGCTGTGATCTACATTACAGCGCCGATCAGATTATGTAGGAGATAGGACACTTATAATCTGGTGACAGAGTCTCTTTAAACACAGGCCTCAAAAGCAAAGGAGCACCCAGTGGATTTTGGGCCTCTTATTTTTATTTTTTTTCGAATATATATTTTAGGCACCTTGTCAGGTTTGAAGAGGTCTTGAGGTGCCAGAACAGTGGAAACACCCCAAAAGTGACCCCATTTTGGAAACTACGCCTCTCAAGGAATTTATCTAGGGGTATAGTTCGCATTTTGACCACACAGGTTTTTCGCTAAATATATTGGAATTAGTCTGTAAAAAGGAAAATCTACTGTTCTGAAAAACCATAGAAATTTTTAATATTTACAAGGAATAACGAAGAAAATGCACCCCAACATTTGTAAAGCCATGTCTCCCGATTACGGCAATACCCCATATGTGATAATAAACTGCTGATTGGACCCACAGCAGGGCTCAGAAGGGAAGGAGCGCCATTTGCATTTTGGAGCACGGATTTTGCTGGATTGGTTTTTGGTGCCATGTCGTGTTTGCAACGCCTGGAGGGACCAAAACAGTGGAAACCCCCAAAGTTACCCCATTTTGGAAACACCCCTCAAGGAATTTTTCTAGGGGTATAGTGAGCATTTAGACCCCACGGGTCTTTTGCAGAATTTATTAGAATTAAGCCGCGAAAATGAATATCACAATTTATTTCCACTAAAATATTGAATTTTCACATGGGATAAAGGAGAAAAAAAACCAAACAATTTTTGTAAAGCAATTTCTCCCGAGTATGGAAATACCCCACATGGGGTCATACATTTTTTTTTTTCTCATTAGTAATGAATTAACCCTTTCAGGACTGATCCATTTTTTTGCTTTCTTGTTTTTGGTTTTTAGAGCCATAACTTTTTTTCTTTTTCCGTCAATAGAGTGATTTGAGAGCTAATTTCTTGCGGGAGGAGCTGTAGTTTCTATTGACACCATTTAAAGTGCCATAAAATGTATTGGGAAACTGAAAATAAATTCTTTGCGGGCTGATATAGGAAAAAAATCTGATTCCACTTTTTGGGGTTTTTGTTTTTACAGCTTTCGCCGTACGGTAAAAAAGAAAACTTTACTTTATTCTGCTGCTCAATACAATTACGGTGATACCAAATTGATATTATTTTTTTTTTTTTTATATTCTACTACTTTTACAAAGAAAAATCAAATTGCTAAAATAAAAATTGTTTTGTTTCACCACATTCTGAAGAGCCATAACTTTTTTTTATTTTTCGGTTGATTGAGCAGTGGGACGTCTTATTTTTTTGCGGGACGAGCTGTAGTTTTTATTGGTACCATTTTTTGGTACATAAAAAGTGATCCAAAAGTTGTATTTCATTTTTTTACGGTGTTCACCGTGCAAGTTAAATAGTGGTATATTGTAATAATTCTGACTTTTATGTAGGTAGCGATACCTATTTTGTTTTTGTTTTTTACATTACTTTAGAAGAAAAATGGGAAAAAGGGGGGCTTTTTAACTTTAAACTTTTTTTTTCTTTCTCACTACTAATAACTTTAATTCTTCTACACATTTTATTCATTTATATCATTGGATCGCAGGTACAATATACTGCAGTACTTATATATTGCAGTGTATTGTTATTTTTACAGGCTTCTGTAACCGCACGATCGCTGTTCCTGTCCGTTAGTCCTGGGTGTCAGCTGTAATACACAGCTGACACCTTCAGCATGTGAGCCCGCTCCATATATCAACCCCCGCACCATGATGTGCTATTAAGTCATAGTGCGCAAAGGGGTTAATGCACAGCGGATGGTGTGAATATTGCCAATTTCCACTGGTATGCCATTTTAGTGCATAATATGTCGTGCCCAGTTTGTGCCACTGAAGACAAATACCTCATAAAACGTTAAGCTGGTTCTCCCGGGTATGGCGATGCCATATATGTGGGCGCAAACTGCTGTTTGGGCACGCTGCAGGGCTCAGAAGGGAGGGAGCGCCATTTTGCTTTTGGAGCGCAGATTTTGCTTGGTAGTAGTTCTGTTTGGGGATTTGCGGGTATTTCAGTTTATAATGTGGGGGCATATGTAGGCTGTGGGGAGAACATCAGGGCATAATAAGAGGGTATAATAATGCAGTAAATAAATAATTCATAGATGTGTGGATGGTGTCACACTGATAAATGGCGCCCGATCGTCTCCACTTTTTGAACACTCCGCACATTTTGCATCGCCATATTCTGAGAGCCAGAACTTTTTTATTTTTTCACCAATGGACCTGTGTGAGGGCTTATTTGTTGCGGGACAATCTATAGTTTTCATTGGTACCATTTTGGGGTACATGCGATTTGTTTGATCACTTTTTATTAAATTTTTTTGCAAGCCGGGTGACCAAAAACAAGCAATTCTGACAATGTTTTTTAGTTTATTTTTTGCAGCGTTAACCGTGTGCAATACAGCTTTACTTTATTCTGCGGGTCGATACGATTACGGCGATATCATATATATATATTGTTTTTTTTTATGTTTTGCAGCGTTTGCGCAATAAAATCACTTTTTTATAAAATAATTTATTTTCTGTGTCACCATATTCGGAGAGCCATAACTTTTTTATTTTTAGTCAAAAAAGCTGTGTAAGGGCTTATTTTTAGCGGGACGGGTTGTAGTTTTAACGGTACTATTTTCGAGTACATGCAACTTTTTGATCACTTTTTATTTATTTTGGGAGGGGTGGTGACCAAAAAATAGCGATTCTGGTGTAGTTTTTTATTGTTTTTTTTTTTTTTTCGTGTGTTCATAGTGCGGGAAAAATAACATTATAGTTTAATAGTGTGGGTCGTTACGAACGCGTCGATACCAAATATGTGTACTTTTTTTAATGTGTTAATTTTTTTTTTCCTATAATGAAAGTCTTATTATAGGAAAAAAAAGCATTTTTTTGTTTATATAACTTAACTTTTATTTTTACACTTTTTTTAAAACATTTTTATTCCTTTTTTTTAAACTATTTTTACTTGTCCCACTAGGGGACATTTAGACTTGCAGCTTTGATCGCTGCTAGAGTACATTACACTACCTACGTAGTGTAATGTATTCTAACGGTCATTGTGACGTGACAGGAAGTCTCGGAGGACCGGCCGGAGGCTGCTCCTCCGAGGCTTCCGTACATGGCAACCCGGAGGTCATTGTCTGGCCTCCGATTTCCACGACGAGCATCGGCAGCCCCCACAATCATTTTGTGGGGGCTACCGATGTGCTTCAAAAATGCGGCGCAGGCAATCTGTCTCCGTATTTATGGGGTTAATTGCTGAAATCAGCGACGATGGTCCGCTGACTGGCAAGACTGGAGTGTCAGCTGTCGGGGACAGCTGACCTCCCGGTTCCCGGACACTGTCCGTTAAGACAGTGTGCGCCGGGAACTACTCCAACTGTACGTCCTGATGCGGGAAGCAAGCCCTCTGCAGGACGTACAGTTGCGGCGCAGCGCGTGAAGAAGTTAAAGGACTTTACAATATTTCATTAATAGATTTTTTAATGGCCAAAAATAAGCTTTAATAATAGGACAGTGCTGACTTTTAGCTATTACCATGCCAATCCTCGTAGACAATCTAGTGTGATGACGTCACTGGGCAAAATATTTCTGTAGCTAGCAACAATTGGCGGACATGGTTCCGTGAAATTGTTTTTGCTGTGGGCGACCATCACATTGGTTAGTCAACCATTAACAGCGTGGACCTAGCCTATCATTTTTGTTTTTTATGCCTTTAGAACCGGATTTTATATGGAAAACCACTTTAAAGGGTCTTACCCATATCGTAACGTAATAGCATACCTTAGCAATATGCTATCACTTTCTAAACTCTGGAGGTCTGTACTCTGAGACCCCACCCATCCTGATAATGAGCGTTGTGTCCCCTTCAAGGTCTTCCCTGCACAGCGGTGCTTCTGGCCACCGGCTGTTCAGGGATCTTCAGCACAGCCCCATTCAATTGATTGCGGCCGTACAGTGGATTTCAAAATCTGCAGTATTCTCTATTCTGACACTTACTTGTTCATTACATTGCTATGCAGTGGGGGAAATCTGCTAAAAACATCTGCGCAAAGTCTTTGGTAAAATCTTACATCATTACATCTTACATCATTTAATGCATAGACATATTGCCACAGATTTTAGGCCATGTTCACAGCGGAAAATATCTGCTGCATGTGCAGAGTTTCTGGTAAAGATCAGAGGCTTCCCATTCTAGTTAATAATTAGTCATATAATAATACTTTCAGTAAGAGTTGGGCCTGGTATAAAACCGGCAAATAAGTTTGGGGGGCTTCGTAGCACCAGTGTTGGCTTGCTTTTGTCTGTTACGACTTACCCATATCCGCTATTACAGTGCTATACACGTGTACTGCTATTAACGGGCCATTGAGTTTCCAGATGGGTCACATTTGGCTATAAGAAGTCCATCGTTTATAGAAAGCCTGGTTCAATAACATGTAGGTCTGTAGGGAATTGCATGGAATATAGGGAATTTCCAGTGGACTACAGGCCTGTGACCCCTGCTGAACTTTGGCGGTGACAATGGGGAGAAGAAGAGTAGACGGTGCTGTATGTGCGCAGCTCTGTACATTATAGTCTACAGGCACTATGGACACAGCGGAGTAGGTTATGCCATCAATATATTTTGTCTGGATATACCTTTTGATTAAAAGATTCAGAAACATCCCTGGTAAAAGCTGAAGGGGTTCTGGATCATCTATAAATCGTTGGGAATTGTAAAAAAAAATTTTTTATTTTCTCTCGCAATTTCTGTCTTGACCAGATAACACAGAAGACCATCAGTCACATGCGTCTTTGGAGGGACGCAGTGTCCGCTTCTTATTGTTCCTCCGTGTAACTGGAAACAGCCCTGGCTTTGTAATTCCAGCTGTGTCCTATTTATTCCTGTATTATTGCATCAAATTATTGGCAACAAACAATGGTTTTCACAGTTGCCAAATCTTGTATTATTTAACTCCTCTCACGTAATAACTTGTGCACAGTTCTCTGTCTTTGCAACAAACTCATCCATCAATATTTATTCCCATAAAGCTGCTCAAGGATGATCGTTGTTATAAAGTGACACGTCCGTATACATGTATAGTTCTTAGAGGGTCACACTGTAGTTAGAATTGGTTTCCAACTAGTAAGACATTGATATCCTATCCTTAGGATAGAACATCAATGTTTGAACTGTCAGGGGTCTGAGCCCGTGGATCCGCGCTGATCAGCTGAATGAAGGGACCCTATTGTCTACACAGGCACAGTGGCTCGTTCCTATGTGAGGCTGTGCCTGGTACTGCAGCCGGGTACCATTCAAGTGAAACCATGAAATGTAAACAATGAAGGGGCCCTTTTCGTTCTGCTGATTGAGGCCTTATAGGTAAGAATGTTTTACTCCCAGAAAGCCCGTTTACTCATAATGTAGTTTTTTTTTCACTATTTTTTTTTTTGTGTGATGTTAATTAGATATTCAATTAAAAGTGTAATTAGTGGGGGTCTGATTATTGGGCTGTTTCTATGTGTCCCATAAATTTTACTAGAGAGTAATCACATGGTGAGGCCCCAACTCTACCAAAAACTCACTCTCGGCAGGATGATTGTTCATGCAGTTGTAATTCCACTGATCTTTATAGCATGTGACTGTGGGAAAACCTCTTTAAAGAGGCTCTGTCACCAGATTATAAATTCCCTATCTCCTGCATAATCTGATCGGCGCTGGAATGTAGATCACAGCAGTGGTTTTTATTTTGAAAAACGATCATTTTTGAGCAAGTTATTAGCAATTTTAGATTTATGATTTGTTTCTTAATAGATAACTGGGCGTGTTTTTTACTTTTTAACAACTGGCCATTCTAAAGAGAAGTGTATGAGGCCGACCAATCAGTGACCAATCAGCGTCATACACTTCTTATTGTTCTAGCCCATTGTTACAGTGTGATTGGGCAGTGAAAGAAGCTGGGCTGGAACAATGAGAAGTGTATGACGCGGATTGGTCACTGATTGGTCAGCCTCATACACTTCTCATTGTTCCAGCCCAGCTTCTTTCACTGCACAATCACACTGTAACAATGAGAAGTGTATGACACTGATTGGTCACTGATTGGTCAGTGTTATACACTTCTCTGTACAACGCCCAGTTGGTAAAAAGTAAAAACTAAAATGGCTCATAACTTGCTCAAAAATTATTGTTTTTCAAAATAAAAACCACTGTTCTCTACATTACAGCGCCGATCAGATTATGTAGGAGATAGGGCACTTATGATCTGGTGACAGAGCCTCTTTAAGGTCAAAAGTTGGTATTATTTTTGCATTTGCACTTCCTTATAAGAATATATGGATTTGGTGCATACATAGAGCATCACATGGCAGCCATTGAGATGGACATTTTATTTTTATAAACAATTCTACAAAAGTTGCCAAATTTATGTTCATTACAATACAATGTTGGCATTATTATATCTTTTATCTGGAAGCCTTTTCTTTTCTTCATTAGTGATCTGGGTGATTCAGTGCCATATCCTAAAACATTTCATGTCTTTATGTACTTCATTATATCACTTGGGACAGGGAGTTGAAATCCTAGTCACCCATAATAGAGGTTTCGGTGCAGAATGTTTTATTTGGTGCGGTTGTAAAAGCTTTCCCCACTTTTCTACATACCTGATCACACGATTACCTGAAACCCAATGAAATCAATGCGCTATGCGGGTAGTAGTGCATGGACGTGCTGAGTCCTCCAGAGAAAGAGACGCTCCTTCTAGCTGCTCTATGCTCTAAGGATGGAGGTACCAAAGTAGCTACCCCAATTTATGTACTCAACGCCCTAATGGAATATTTGACTATGTTTTTTCTGTCTTTCTTTGTATAGATCTTCAATAGAAGAGTCTTACTCCCGATCAATGACGAAACTTGCCAAGTCTGCCAGCAACTGTACACAACTTGGGTAGGACAATTGTTGTGTGATTTGGCAGTTGTGTTTATTTTTCCCTTACCTGCTTTGTGATCTTTTATTTCCTATTTACAGAAGACTGAGATAAGTGTCTTTTCTGTGTTTTAGGACGTTCGGGCCAGTTTGGGATGTCTTCAAAACCTCAACGGAAAAGCTTGCCACCTGCCATCTAGAACTTGTCAGAAAATTGCAGGACCTTATTAAAGATCTTCAGAAGTATGGGGACGAACAGCTGAAAGCACATAAGAAGGTCGGAGTTGTGAAAGAGTGCATGGTTTTATATGCTGCCATTAAAAATTATTGGATGCTAAATACAGACCGTATTTTATTTGTTTATATCTGGCAGACGAAAGAGGAAGTATCTGGAACTTTGGAGGCCGTGCAAAACATACAGAGTATTACGCAGTCTCTGCAAAAAGCCAAGGAACTTTACATCATCAAGTGTGTGGAGCATGAGAGGTTGAAGAAGGAAGGAGCAGCTCAGAAAGAGATAGAAAAGGTAATTTGTTCAGGCGCTGATGCAGTTCTTACTAGAAATAGAACTGATAATAATGTGACAGAGCATCTACCAGATGTGGATTATAAACAGACAACATGGCTGCCTTCAGCAAGCAGTGGGCTGGCATTGATACTCAAGAAATAAGCTGCACATTTGTCACGGTTATAAAGGTCTTACCAGACACTATTGGATGTTTTTCAAGCACAATTTATTAGTTTTCATGTTTTAGAGGCTGTTAATATACATAGACGAGTCACTTTATTATGACCACTAGCTAATATCCTGAGTAACCGCCGTGTGCAGCACGGACGGCAGCTAGACGGGCTGGGAGTGACTCAATAAGGTGCTGGTAGGTTGTCTCGGGTATCTGGAGCCATGCTGACGGCTGTGCATACCACATTTACTGGAGGGTGCATGGGGGAGGCTCCATAGAGCGAACAAGACGATCAAAGTGGTCCCACAATTGCTCAATTGGGTTAAAGTCTGGTGAATTATGGGACCAGGAAAGTACTTGGAAGTCTTGGTCGTGCTCTTCCAACCACTTTCGGATATTTCTAGCTGTGTGACATGTAGCATGACTTGCTGGAAGCTTCCATCTGCCCCAGGGAAGATAAACCGCATGTATGGATGGACGTGATCTGCAACGATGGATTCATACCCAAATCGGTTCAGAGACTTCCACATGGATGAGTGGGCCCAGAGAATGCCATGAAAAAAATTCTCCAGACCATAACGCTGCCGCCACCAGCTTGTGTTCTTCCAGCAATGGTTGCAGGGTGTTTGTTCTCTGATGTTTATCGCCTGACACACCAAAGTCGATTGGTTCGATGAAGCCGAAAACGTGACTCGTCGTAGAAGGCAACCCTTTGCCAATCATCGATGGTCCAATTCCGATACTGCCGTGCAAATTGAAGCCTTTTATTCCGATGCACCTTTAGCATAGGAGCAGTGACCAGCCGTCTGCTTCGGAGCCCCATACACAGTAGTGTTAGCTGAACTGTTGTTTTAGACACACGTCTGGTAGCCCCTAGTTTATTTTCACGGTGAGCTGCGCCACTGTAGCTCGGCCCTCGTGCACCTTCGTAGCCAACGTTCACCTCTCACATAAGCACGTGGTGCTCTGCAGTTTTCATGTCGGTTATTCCCAATGGCGCCATTTGTCCACTCACGATACACTATCACCACAGCGGAATGCGAACAGTTCATAAACTGTGCTGTTTGAGAAATAATGCCACACTTGCCCCGAAAGCCAAAAATCATCCCTTTATGCAAATCTGATCGCCCCCTTTACCCATGGCAGCAACGAATGATGTGTGTTTAGACAGGCTATCGCACACTTTATATACCAACCAAGGCAGCCCACGAAACATCCCTCGCTCAATGGGCTATGCGCTGCCGATGTGGAAAGTAGGAGGTGGTCATAATAATGTGACTTGACTGTATATTTACATAAGTGAAAACTGTAACGCCTCAGTAATGGGGCTTGCCTGGTAGCAGTCGGTCATATCCTGATAAGTATTTTTTATATTGCATTTACTCCTAAAAAAGCAAATCCCCATTTAGGCCCCCTTCACATTACGTTCTTTCCCTAAGTTTAACGCATATGTCGGGAAAGCTCTTGACGTACATGCTAAAGTGTCAATAGGCCTCTATTACCCCTACGGATGGCAAAAGTGTGTCCTTTTGGCCTCGTTCAAGCTGTTTTTATTTTCTTTTTTTTTCCCCATTAAAGGCTATGTACACTTTTAGAAGTTTTTTTTTTGTTTTTTTTAAATTAAGTCAATCTTTGTCTTTAATCAATTTTCAAATAGATTTTTCTTATTTATTTATTTTTTTACTTTTTACGATACAGCTTCTATGTGTCCTGTATACATAGAAGCTTTTATATTCTCTCTCAGCCGAATCCGCTAGTTCAGCTGTACTAACGGTTCGGCTGAGAGCAGGTCTTGCGTGTCTCTAGACACACACAAGATTCATCGATCACATCTAAGTTCATAGCCATTTACCAGATACCATTGTAGTCTGAGCTGACGGATACCACTGTTAGGGTATACTCCCACGCAATGTTTTCAGACGGAATTTGGGCGTTTTATGCCTCGAATTACGCCTGAAAAAAATGTCCCTAATACGCCTACAATCATCTGCCCATTGCTTTCAATGGGAATTACGATGTTCTGTTCCCACGAGCCTTTATTTTACGCGTCGCTGTCAAAATACAGCGCGTAAAATGACGGCTCGTCAAAAGAAGTGCAGGACACATCTTGGGACGTTTTTGGAGGCGTTTTTCATTGACTCCATTGAAAAACCGCTCCAAAAACGGCCGTAAAAAACGCGAGTTGTTAAAAAAAAAAAAAACGTCTGACAATCGGGAGCTGTTTTCGCCTGAAAACGGCTCCGTGTTGTCAGACGTTTTTGCAAACTGCGTGTGAACATACCCTTAGGGTAACCGTCACAGCCTACATTTAATGTACACCGTAAGCTTTTCCAGGCGTATACATCAAATGTAGTACTATAACGTAATCTGAAGGGGGTCTAAATCTCTTTCCTTCAGTTGGCTTATTCTGTTAAATTCTTTTGTCTGAGGACAGACATTTATGGCATATCACAAGGATGCAGAGGTTAGACCCCTGCTGAACAGGAATTCGTGTTATATACTAGTAATATGCGATTTATGTCCGTCCTCAAACAGCCCCTTTAGATTTATTTCAGCAGTGTGTTAGTTATGTCTGTTTCTGGATGGCCACCAGTATGCAATGCTATCAAATCTCCCACAAGGGTTGTAACCCAACTTGGCCTTAAAGGAGCGGCTGTCTCACCACAGTCAACACCTTTCATATGGAAGCCGTCCGTTGCGCCTCCGTACTGCTCCAGCAGACAGCTGCTTGTGCCGAGAGAAGCTGCAGCCAGCAGGGGCCATATAATACACGGACGGCTCAAGTCTACCAGAGTGGCTCTGTATTCTATACTATTGAACTGAAACCGAGGGCCTTCCACTCTGTGACGTCCATATGGACAGGGGTGGTCTTCATGAGCCTATGCCTTTTAATGGAAATGTACCTAGTATTGTAGAAGTATGATTGCAGAGGATTGATCATTGTGTAGATACGTATATATGATTCAGGGTGTTGGAGAAGGTGGATGCTGAAACCTGTAATGCCACATGTTGGTTGTGATATAAATTGAAAATAACTGAGTCAAATAATGATGCCTGGACAGGACAAGGACTTCTATTTACTGATTTATTGATTTTCAGGATTACGGTCTATAAACTGGAACCTCACTGAAATTAAAAGCCCAATAAATCTGTTAGCCCCCAACTCCATAATTCCTTCGTCCCTTGATCAGACCTCTGCCATACCTGCATGTTAATAGATGACAGCAGGATCCAGCATAGTATATTTACATTGACTGTGCTAAACCCTCGACATGTGCGATGAGGTCACAGAAATGTTCAGCGTTCATCAGTTTTGTTTCGTAACGTCCCGATATGCGAGAGAGGGTTTAACCCAGCTAATGTAATCCTTGTCTTTCTGTCCCCACCCATGTTAAAACAATAGAGTTGTGAATTTGAGGTCACACCCTACTCATGCGCATGTCTGTTGACCATTGTGTAAGAATTTGTTTTTACTTGAGGCGGGGGTTATAAAATCCTTCCTTCCTTTTTTTTTTTTTTAGCAGAATACGTCTAATAATACTTTAGATCACAGGCCATTGATGTATGCTATTCAGGGTCTGTGGAAGGATGGATGGCAACCCCTATGGGCAGTGTAGTGTTTGCCATCAGTGGTTGACACCCAGCATCTGTTGGAGAACTAGATGAATAGAATGAGAAGGGATTGCACTAGAGGGGAGTAGTATTTTCTTCTTATGTATAATTCTTTTACATATAGAAGGCGAATCGGACAGACTAGACTTGCATAAGTAGCTTTACATATTTTATAGTTTTGCGTTTTTTAATTTGTTTTAGGCTGCAATAAAAGCCAAAAAAGCCACAGAGAGCTATAAGACCTGTGTGGAGAAATATGCTGCTGTAAAATCTGACTTTGAACAGAAGATGGCGGAGACTGCTCAGGTGAGAACATAGAACACTAAACACAAATCCTATGTGGAAGGAACAAAATCAGAGAATTCTGCTCAGCATTGAATATGGGAGATCTTTGTTACTTGTCTTTTAAAGTTTGAATCCACTTTGTTTTCATTTAAGATTTGTGGAAACCGCACATTATTTCTACTCGGAGATGAGTGTTCGTTCGTCTGAAGTTACATTTCTACAAATTACTTTTTTTTCTTTCTTTTTATTTAGAAAAATGTATTCATTACAAAAAAACACGCACTAAAAATAAGGAAAAAGAAGAAATAATTGGCAGAGTACATTAATGTACGTCCATAATCTGCAAAAGAACACCTCCCCAACAGACATTACACATAAATTTTGTCATTAAGAAAGAAAAATGTAGACTTCCCCCTCCCACAACATCAAAGACCACCCCACATTTAGGATAACGTTGTAACTGCTGACTGTCTGAGGTTTCAAAACAGCTTCTAGTGTTTGCAATAAATCAAGACGAGGAACTTAATTTTCACGCTTTTTTTTGCACCTTGCATATTGTCCTTTTTATTCCAAAAATTAAGTTTCCCAAAATACACATTTTTTTTTTAGTATACTTTTGCGCTGTTTTAGAGCTGCAGTTTCTATGTATCCTCTGTACACAAAAGCTGCAAAATGCTACTGTCTTTCAAATCCGACAGTAAGCTGGTGTGACAGCTTGACCGACAGCAGATCCTGTATGCCTTTGACACCTCATCTAACCTTAACCCCTTAGTGTCTAAGCCTGTTTTGGCCTTGTGGCACAGCCGATTTTTGCAAATCTGACGTGTTCCTTTATGTGGTAATAACTCCGGAATGCTTTTACCTATCCAAGCGATTCTGAGATTGTTTTCTCGTGACATGTTGTACTTTATGATACTGAAAACATTTGGTTGTTAAATTGAATATTTATTTGTAAAAAAACACCAAAATGTAGAGACAATTTCCAAAAATCTGCATTTTTCTAAATTTTTATGTATCTGCTTGTAAAACAGATAGTAATACCACACAAAATAGTCACTAGTTTACATTTCCCATATGTCTACTTTATGTGTGCATCGTTTTTTGAACGTCCTTTTATTTTTCTAGGACGTTACAAGGCTTAGAACTTTAGCTGCAATTTCTCACATTTTCAAGAAAATTTCAAAAGGCTATTTTTTCAGGGACCAGTTCAGTTCTGAAGTGATTTTGAGGGCCTTCTAGATTAGAAAGTCCCCATAAATCACCCCATTTTAAGAACTGCACCCCTCAAAGTATTCAAAACATTCAGAAATTATTTTATCTCTTTGGGTGTTCACAGGAAATAAAGCAAAATAGAGGTGAAATTTACAAATTTCATTTTTATTTTTTTTTACAAAATTTATTTGTAATATCGTTTTTTCTGTAACCCAGAAGGTTTTACCAGAAAAACACAACTCAATAATTATTGCCCAGACTCTGCAGTTTTTAGAAATGTCCCACATGTGGCCCTAGTGCGCTAATGGACTGAAACACAGGCCTCAGAAGCAAAGGAGCACCTAGTGGATTTTGGGGCCTCTATTTTTATAGAATATATTTTAGGCACCATGTCAGGTTTGAAGAGGTCTTGTGGTGCCAAAACAGTGGAAACCCCCCAAAAGTGACCCCATTTTGGAAACTACACCCCTCAAGGAATTTTTCTAGGGGAATAGTTAGCATTTTGAGCCCACAGGTTTTTTGCTAAATTTATTGGAACTGGTCTGTGAATATGAAAATCTACTTTTTCTCTGAAAAAACATACAATGTTTTAGTTTTTACAAGGAATAAAGGAGAAAAAGCGCCCCAACATTTGTAAAGCAATGTCTCCCGATTACGGCAATACCCCATACGTTGTAATAAATTGCTGTTCGGACCCACGGCAGGGCCTCAAGGAATTTTTGTTGGGGTATAGTTAGCATTTTGACCCCACACGGTTTGTGCAGAATTTATGGGAATTATACTGTGAAATTGAAAATCTAAATTTTTTCTAATAAAATGTCGTTTTAGCTCACATTTTTACAATAGATAAAGGAGAAAAAAACACACAAACATTTGTAAAGCAAACGCTTCTGACCACAGCAATACCCCATATGTGGTAATAAACTGCTGTTTGGACACACGGCGGGGCTTAGAAAGGACGGAGCACAATTTGACTTTTTGAGCTCAAGTTTTGCTCGAATGGTTTGCGGCCCCATGTCACATATGTAAAGCAACTGAGGGGCTAAAATAGTGCAAACCAGGCAAAAATGACCCCATTTGGGAAACTACAACCCTTGTGGAATTTATCTAGCGGTATAGTGAGCATTTTGATAGTGACCCCCATTTTGGAAACTGCACCCCTGAAGGCATTTTATTAAGGGGTGTAGTGAGCATTTTGACCACACAGGTTTTGTTTTTCTATTAGAAATGAATTCTCAGTGGATGGTACCAAAGTGAAAATTGCAAATTTCCTCAGGTATATGCCATTTTAGTGCACAATATGTTGTACCCAGTTCGTGCCACTGAAGACAAATACCTCAAACTATTAAGCGGGTTCTCCCGGGGTTGGGCGATGCTATATCTGTGGATGTAAACTGCAGTTTGGGCACGCTGCAAGGCTCAGAATGGAGGGAGCGCCATTTGGCTTTTGGAGCGCAGATTTTGCTTAGTTGTAGTTTTGTTTGGGGTTTTGCTGGTATTTCAGTTTATAATGTGGGGGCATATGTAATCTGTGCGGGTACATCAGGGCATAAGAGGGTATAATAATGGGGTAAATAAATAATAAGTCATAGATATGTGGCCGGTGTCGCACTGATAATTGGTGCCAGATGTTATCCACTTTTGGATACTCTGCACATTTTGCGTCACCATATTCTGAGAGCCAGAACTTCTTTATTTTTTTCTCCACCGGAGCTGTGTGAGGGCTTATTTGTTGCGGGACAATCTGTAGATTTAATTGGTACCATTTTGGGGTACATGCGATTTTTTTTTTTAAATTTTTTTTTAATTTTTTTTAATCACTTTTTTTTTTAATTTTTTTGGCAAGTAATATAACCAAAAACCAGCAATTCTGATGTTTTTCTTCTTTTTTTTTCACGGCACTTCGCCATGCGCTATGAATGACAATTTTACTTTATTCTGCGGGTCGGTACGATTTATGGCGATACCAGATGTGTATAGTTTTTCTAATGTTTTGCAGCATCTGCACAATAAAATCACTTTTGTTTCAAATATAACTTTTTTATTTTTCCGTCAAAAAAGCTGCGGGAGGGCTTGTTTTTTGCGGGACGGGTTGTAGTCTTTATTGGTATAATTTTGGGGTACATGCAACTTTTAGATCCCTTTTTTTTATTCTGATTTGCGAGGAGTAGTGACTAACAAACAGCGATTCTGAAATAGTTTTTAATTTTTTTTACGGTGTTCACCGTGCGGGTGTAATAGCGTGATATTTTTATAGTTCGGGTCGTTACGGACGTGGGGATACCACATATGTGTACTTTTTTTTTTTAAATGTTTTTCATTTTTTCCTATAATAAAATACTTATTACAGGAAAAAAGACTGTTAGTGTTTTTTAACATGAATCTTTTTTTTTTTTTTTTTTTACTTACAACATTTTTATTAACTTGTTTTAACTTTTTTTTTTTTTTGTCCCACTAGGGAACTTGAGGGCATGAAGCCCTGATCGCTATTCTAATACACTGCACTACCTACATAGTGTAGTGTATTAGAGCTGTCCGCTATTCACTGACAGCAAGCCTATTAGGCTTTGCCTCCCGGCAGGACCTAATAGTCTTCCGTACTAGGAAGCGATTGTTAGTCTACGGTTGCCATAGCAACCATTGGAACCCCCACGGGTGCCGATGGTTGCAATTATTTAAGGGGTTAATCTGCCGGATCGGAGCCTAGCTCCGCTCCTGGCCGTTAGCTTTTTGTCACAGCTGACATCGTGCTCTGACACCCGCGCCTGTGGCAACCATCATGGTTGCCGACAGGCTAGAAGACTCTTCGATGCAGCAATTGCTGCATCTAAGGAGTTAATCGGCCGGATAAGAGCCTATCTCCGGTCTTAGCGGTTACAGCGGGGAGTCGGACAGCCGATACCCTATGGTGATATCCCTGGCTCAGCTTCTGAGCCAGAGCGATCACATGCACCACCTCATGGAGCTGTGATTGGTCAGTTTGCTGTGACTGACCAATCACAGCGATCGCCGGCAGGAGACCGCTGTGATTGGTCCCCTGCCGTCTTACTGTGCCGATCAACTGTCATAAACAGTTGACGGCACAGTTCTATCACCTTGTCCTTTGACAGGGTGACGGTTTTAAGCCAGGACGCACCGGTACGTCCCGGTGCCTTAAAGCACTGCAATACAGGATGTACCGGTGTGTCCTGGTGCAGTAAGGGGTTAATACTAATAAAATCAACGTTAATCTACTATTCAGTGGAATTCTTCATGCATACTTCAGAGCCATATGCAGGAGGCTGTTTGTAGGCACACTGATTCTCTGGCTCCATACTTCTGCGTGCCACCACATGATGCCTTTTGCATGGCAGTTTAATTCCACATCCGAAAGAACATGATTATGGAATACAGCAGAGAAACACCTCGCTTTGTCTCTGTATAACATCCGAGGCTTTCACATAGTGGTGTCACATAGGAGTCTATGGGTGCCGTATTACTGTAGATTGTACAGAACAGTAATAAACTCGTGTGCATGCACCCTTAGGCTAGTTAGCGTGTCTCAATTAAAGCCCATCTGTCACATTAATGTCTTACCCTTTTGGTACACAGATGGCGCTCAAGCTTCTTCCCCGAATGCCTTTTACTTAAAGGGAACCTGTCACCAGCATTTCACCTATTAACCCAGCAATACCTGGTGGTAGTGGGTGAAAAATCATTTCTATATAACCTATAATTGTCTTCTTAGTCGGCTCTATAGCTTTAGTATTCAGTTTTTAGTGTTCCCACACCGTATGCAAATGAGCAGAAAAGTTATATCTTCGTTTGAAAAGTCATATCTTCATTCCTCAAGTCTTTCCGAGTTAACCCCGTCTCCTTACTTTTGATTGACAGCGCCTCGCCTTCCCAGCACACAAAATCCCGCGCTTGTGCATTGATGATCTCTTGTGGTGTGTGCTCATAAAGGGACACCGGATTATTACGATAAAAGGCGCGAAATGTTTGCAGACCGTTATTTACAGTCGGAGGAGGATTTTAGGAGAGCGGAAAACGGCAATGAACTTTTGATAGCAGCGGCCAGTGAGGGATAAGTAAAGTTCAAAAGGGGAAATGCTGGTGACAGGTTCCCTTTAATGTGGTAATAATAGCAGGGAAAAAGGGATGGGAGGAAACCTCCAGCTCACCAGCTTCACACTCCTGTGTTCGATATCGCCCGGATCAACCGCGACGGCTCACGGCAGGGAGCAGTAGCAAGAAAGAGAAAGGTCCAGCGATGTGTGGTATAAGTGGGGGAAACTCCGTTTCCACTTTATTGAAAAAAATATCGACATACAAATAATCCAACGAAGTAACGGAGAACACCAGGAGGATAACAGGAGGTCTTAGCCATGATTAAGAGCACAGCCAGTGCTTGAAACGCGTAGGCTCCATTTCTTGCCATTTCTAACCACCTTGTTATCCTCCTGGTGTTCTCCGTTACTTCGTTGGATTATTTGTATGTCGATATTTTTTTCAATAAAGTGGAAACGGAGTTTCCCCCACTTATACCACACATCGCTGGACCTTTCCCTTTAATGTGGCTGCAGTTGCGCTTGTTAAACAATGTCATAAAAAAAATGCGTGTAAAATCCTTGACTGCTGTGCAGTGATTGGGTTTTTCCACAGACCTTTCCTAGAACTTTTTCTTTCAGGAAAAATGCTGCAAAATCGAGTATTTAACACATGATTCTTGCTGTGCTTTTCCTCACACACAAAGCTCATTTTGCAAAAGCAGATAAGACTGGAAGCAGCTTGGCTTCCTTCACATCTGCGTCGGGACTCCGTTCATGGGTACCGCCTGAGCTTTCCGTCAGGGGAATCAATAGGTTTCCATTTGCATCACCATTGATTTCAATGGGGATGGATCCGATGTAAATGGTTTCTGTTTGTCCCCGTTGTTTAAGGGTTCCGTTGTTTTGATGGAATCCATACCGTAGTCAACTGCGCTATCCACTCCGTCAAAACGACACAACCCTTACACAACGGGGGCAAACAGAAACCATTTGCTTTGGATCAGTCACCATTGAAACCATTGGTGATGGAATCGGAAACCTATGGTTTCCATTTGGGTTCCGTTCATGGATTCCCCTGACGGAAAGCTCAGACGGTACCCATGAACAGAGCCCCGACGCAGATGTGAACGAAGCCTGGATGGTTTTACCTTTATCTAAACACATACACTCAGGAGGGTCATACAAATGAGTACTTTGTTTCTTGCGCGTTGCTGGTCTTGTGTGAAGCTCAGGCTATGTTCACATCTGCATTGTTCATTGCCGTTGTTCTGCTCCGTTATAAGAGCAGAAAAACGAAAATGACAGCAGTGACGGATCTATTATGGGTTTTCGTATTGGTTTCTTTCATTTTACCAGACAAAATATCGCTGCATGCTGCGCTATTTGGTCTTGCATTTTTTTTTTTTTTTACTGAATCTGCGATGCAGATGTGAGCACAACCATACATCGACCTAGTTTTTATTTCTTTAAAATCATATACTGAAAGTACCACCATAACAAGCTCCAGCAAAGCTTCTGTCCGTTTACATCTTGCTCGTGGACGTTTGACATACCTGCAGGGAGCTTGCTGCAAAAGACAAGACTAAACGGAGTACTGACATTGTTGGTCATTATTTCATGGCAACTGATCTGCATGATGTTACTTTTTATTTTTCCATTTACACAAAAATGATCTATTTAATTACATAGGCACTTTTCATGTGAGTGAAGCAGGCTTTTGTTGTATATAACTTTTTGTTTGCCCATATGTTACAGATCAGATGATTGCTGTTAAGATTTTACATACTTGGCATTCCTCTTGGTTGCCATGTGGCCATGTCTGGTACTGCAGTTGTACCAACACTGTGAAGTGACCACAATCAGCTTGTGGGGTGTTTGAATAAGAAGTGGGACTAATTTGTGAAGTATAAATACATATGTTTAAACTGGATACCCAACTTTAATTCTGTTTTTAACTCTTTCGCTGCTGTGACAATTTTCACACTTTTGACAAGTTTTCAACGTTCAAAATGTGCAGAGTTCACGTGAGATCACCTATCTATGATTGGTTAGAAGGATGATAACTTGAAGAAAAGTTCCTGTATCACTGGTAGGCTTGTACAGTTGAGGGATAACCGTAACAGTCTGTGAGCTTTCTTTATGCGGTAACTTGCAGCTGAAGGCAGTTCTCACTGTCTGGAACTATCCCCCACCTTCTCTTCACAACTGGATAGGGTATAGAGGCATCAGGCTCTGTAATTGGAGATGGGCAGTGAGCTCACTAGCCACCCTTAGATAAACCAGCCTCTTCATACTGCTCTATTGTCAGTTTTCTACACAGCTTCCCCTGTTATGTGTGAAAACTGCTTATCTTGGCCATGCAGTATAAGGAACCTGGCATTCTCTCTTTAATCATCTACCTACTTGTGATTACCAGTTTGAATGCGACTCGTATGGCCTTTAGATATTAACAAATAGGAAATCTAAAAAATCCGGACAAGGAATACCGCAGTGTTCCGCCTCTGGGGCCAACAACCGAAATCTGTCCCACTGCAGGCGAGATAAAGAGTCAACTACATTATTATGAATTCCCAGGACATGCACCGCCACAAACAAGGAGTTAAAGAGGCTCTGTCACCACATTATAAGTGCCCTGTCTCCTACATAAGGAGATGGGCGCTGTAATGTAGGTGACAGTAATGCTTTTTATTTAAAAAAACGATCTTTTTTCACAAAGTTAGGAGCGATTTTCGTTTATGCTAATGAGCTTTCTTAATGCCCAAGTGGGCGTACTTTTACTTTCGACCAAGTGGGCGTTGTACAGAGGAGTGCATGACGCTGACCAATCGGCATCATGCACTCCTCTCCATTCATTTACACTGCACTAGTGATATAGTTATATCGCTATGTGCAGCCTCATACACAAGCCCTAACATTACTAGTGTCCTGATAATGAATACGCATGAAATCCAGCCTGGACGTCATGTGTACTCAGAATCCTGACACTTCTGACTCCTTTTTTGTGAGATTCCGGCAAGTGAAACCAAGTCTCGTTTAGCTCCGAGATCTCGCGAGATTTCGTATCCGTTGCTGGAATCTCACAAAAAAAGAGTCAGAAGTGTCAGGATTTTGAGTACACATGACGTCCAGGCTGGATGGCCATGTGTATTCGTTATCAGGACACTGTAGTAATGTTAGGGTTTGTGTATGACGCTGCACATAGCGATATAACTATATCGCTAGTGCAGTGTAAATGAATGGAGAGGAGTGCATGATGCCGATTGGTCAGCATCATACACTCCTCTGTACAACGCCCACTTGGTCGAAAGTAAAAGTACGCCCACTTGGGCATTAAGAAAGCTCATTAGCATAAACTTAAATCGCTCCTAACTTTGTGAAAAAAGATCGTTTTTTTAAATAAAAAGCATTACAGCGCCCATCTCCTTATGTAGGAGATAGGGCACTTATAATGTGGTGACAGTCTCTTTAACATTTGTCATGGTCGGACGTAATAAAGTCAAAAGTAAACCAAATAAAGTTTGCCATTTAAGAAATATTTGAAACATTTCAGTTTGTAGGGCTAATGTACATTTTTTTGGAATTATCTAAATGAGTGTCTTGCTAAATTACTGAAAACTCAGGATCATTGCGATAATAACCCATCACCGTATAAGAGGTAAAATACGTACATAAGAATAGGTTCTCAAACCTCTTTATGTACTTCTTTAAACACTCATACTGTGCCACCAGAGCAACTCCTGTTGACATCAGTTAGGCAGCGGCACATTGAGCCAATAAGGCTCTGTGTGCGCCAGTGTGGCGTCATTAGGAGCCACCCGGCGGGCACCTCAACTAAGAGCTGCTAAGGGCAGAGGACTAATCCTCCATAGATATGGTGGAGGAGGAGGGAAACCTGTTTCTGCTGTGGCAGCACCCAGGTCAGAGTCCTCACAGGAGGTAGAACTGGAGGTAAGAAGATCTCCAGTAGAGGACGGCTCTGGTCCTTTCCCTGCACCATTATTCCCCTTCCTCAATTGTCTACTCTTCATTTATCACCCCCCCCCCCAGCCCCTGTGTGCATTGTCCAAAAGTGTGGTCCTCCAGGGTCATTTGGCCCTCCTCCTTGTCTGCTACTGACGTCATGACCTCCCTGCAGGGGGGGGGGACCTATCTCCTCCACCTCACCCTTTGCTCATGTGTTTTTATCTGGGTTCACAGGTCGTGGTAAAAATGTTTTGTTGTTTTTGTTTTACGAACCGGGGCAAAACCCGGTTTTTAAAAAATTGAGATCACGCTGTAAATGACCGGTTACAGCGAGATTACACTTGCTCTGCTGTATCTACCACAGAAACATTAACGAAGTGTTGGGATTGTCAATAGACATCCCGTGGAATGTCTATTCACTGCCTAAACACTTCAGTATCGTTAATGTATTCGTATAAGACAGCACATAGCGATGTAACAGGATCCCTATGCGCTGTGTAAATGAATGGAGAGAAGTGTATGACGCTGATTGGTCAACGTCATACACTCCTCTGTACAACGCCCACTTGGTCGAAAGTAAAAGTACGCCCACTTGGGCATTAAGAAAGCTCATTAGCATAAACTTAAATCGCTCCTAACTTTGTGAAAAAAGATCGTTTTTTTAAATAAAAAGCATTACAGCGCCCATCTCCTTATGTAGGAGATAGGGCACTTATAATGTGGTGACAGTCTCTTTAACATTTGTCATGGTCGGACGTAATAAAGTCAAAAGTAAACCAAATAAAGTTTGCCATTTAAGAAATATTTGAAACATTTCAGTTTGTAGGGCTAATGTACATTTTTTTGGAATTATCTAAATGAGTGTCTTGCTAAATTACTGAAAACTCAGGATCATTGCGATAATAACCCATCACCGTATAAGAGGTAAAATACGTACATAAGAATAGGTTCTCAAACCTCTTTATGTACTTCTTTAAACACTCATACTGTGCCACCAGAGCAACTCCTGTTGACATCAGTTAGGCAGCGGCACATTGAGCCAATAAGGCTCTGTGTGCGCCAGTGTGGCGTCATTAGGAGCCACCCGGCGGGCACCTCAACTAAGAGCTGCTAAGGGCAGAGGACTAATCCTCCATAGATATGGTGGAGGAGGAGGGAAACCTGTTTCTGCTGTGGCAGCACCCAGGTCAGAGTCCTCACAGGAGGTAGAACTGGAGGTAAGAAGATCTCCAGTAGAGGACGGCTCTGGTCCTTTCCCTGCACCATTATTCCCCTTCCTCAATTGTCTACTCTTCATTTATCACCCCCCCCCCCAGCCCCTGTGTGCATTGTCCAAAAGTGTGGTCCTCCAGGGTCATTTGGCCCTCCTCCTTGTCTGCTACTGACGTCATGACCTCCCTGCAGGGGGGGGGGACCTATCTCCTCCACCTCACCCTTTGCTCATGTGTTTTTATCTGGGTTCACAGGTCGTGGTAAAAATGTTTTGTTGTTTTTGTTTTACGAACCGGGGCAAAACCCGGTTTTTAAAAAATTGAGATCACGCTGTAAATGACCGGTTACAGCGAGATTACACTTGCTCTGCTGTATCTACCACAGAAACATTAACGAAGTGTTGGGATTGTCAATAGACATCCCGTGGAATGTCTATTCACTGCCTAAACACTTCAGTATCGTTAATGTATTCGTATAAGACAGCACATAGCGATGTAACAGGATCCCTATGCGCTGTGTAAATGAATGGAGAGAAGTGTATGACGCTGATTGGTCAACGTCATACACTCCTCTGTACAACGCCCACTTGGTCGATAGTAAAACACGCCCAGTTGTCCATTGAGAAACTCATTAGCATAAAGCTAAAATCGCTAATAACGTGGTGAAAATAGATAGTTTTTTTAAAATATAAAGCACTGCTGTCACCTACATTATAGCGCTCATCTCCTTATGTGGGAGATAGGGCACTTATAATGGGGTGACAGAGCCTCTTTAAATGACCGCAAATGACGTACTCCTCTATGGCTAAAAATACTGCTCAAAATAGCTAAGAAGTATTTTACTCTTCTGGAGAATATGTAGTGCGATCTCTGGCTGCACCCTAAAGATTGTGGGATCTGTCCTGCAGCCAAAGGGATACTTTACAACAATAATATAAAATTTGGGATTTTTTATTTACAGAATCCCTTTTCTTTAACCCCTTCCCGCTTTGGCCACTTTTGACCTTCCTGACTGAGCCTCATTTTTCAAATCCGACATGTCACTTTATTTGGTAATAACTTCGGAATGCTTTCACCTATCCAAGCGATTCTGAGATTGTTTTCTCGTGACACATTGGACTTTGTGTTACTGGCAAAATTTGCTCGATACATTCAGTATTTAATTGTGAAAAACACCAAAATATAGTGAAAAATTAGATTTGCATCCTTTTTTGTTTTAACATCCTTTTATTTTTCTAGGACGTTACAAGGCTTAGAACTTTAGCTACAATTTCTCACATTTTCAAGAAAATGTTAAAAGCTATTTTTACAGGGGCCATTTCAGTTGTGAAGTGGCTTTGAGGGCCTTCTATATTAGAAACCCCCAATAAGTCACCCTATTTTAAAAACGTCACCCCTCAAAGTATTCAACACCTCATTTAGAAAGTTTCTTAACCCTTTAGACGTTTCATAGGAAAAGCAAAGTAGAGGTAACTTTTCCAAATGTAATTTTTTTCTTTTTTTTGCAGAAATTCATTTTTAATCAATTTTTTGTTTTTTTTTCAAACCCAAAAAGTTTTACCAGAGAAACTCAACTCAATATTTATTACGCAGGTTCTGCAGTTTTAGGAAATATCTCACATGTGGCCCTAGTGTGGTTATGGACTGAAGCACCGGCCTCCGAAGCAAAGGAGCACCTAGAGGATTTTGGGGCCTTCTTTTTATTAGAATATATTTTAGGCACCATGTCAGGTTTGAAGGGCTCTGGCGGTGCCAAAACAGTGGAAATCCCCCAAAAGTGACACCATTTTGGAAACTACACCCCTCAAGGTATTCACCTACAGGTGTAGTGAGCATGTTAACCCCGCAGGTGTTTTGCAGAAATTAGTGTGCACTCGATGATGCAGAGTGAAAATTAGATTTTTTTTCCATAGATATGCCAATATGTGGTGCCCAGCTTGAGCCACCATAACAACACAGCTCTCTAATTATTATGCTGTGTTTCCCGGTTTTAGAAACACCCTACATGTGGCCCTAATTTTTTGCCTGAACATTTGATAGGGCTCAGGAGTGAAAGAGTACCTTAGAAAATTTTGGCCAAATTTGGCGATTTACAAAGTATTGATTCACAAATGCAGAGGCTCTGATGTGAAGTAATAAAAGAAACCCCCGAGAAGTGACCCCATTTTGGAAACTGCACCCCTCAAGGCATTTATTAAGGGGTGTAGTGAGCATTTTCACCCCACAGGTCTTTTCCATAAATGATTGCGCTGCGGATGGTGCAAAGTAATTTTTTCCTAGATATGCCATTTCAGTGGCAAATATGTCGTGCCCAACTTGTGCCACTGGAGTGTCACATCCCAAAAATTGTTAAAAGGGTTCTCCTGAGTATGGCGATGCCATATATGTGGAAATAAACTGCTGTTTGGGCACGCTGTAAGGTTCAGAGGGAAGAGAGCGCCATTTGGCTTTTGGAGCTTGGATTTTGCTTGGTAGTAGTTTTGTTTGGAGTATTACTGGTATTTCAGTTTATAATGTGGGGGTACATGTAAGCTGGGCAAAGTACATCAGGGGCATAATCAGGTGGTATGATAATGGGGTAAAAAAAACAACAATAAAATAATCCATGGACATGTGTTACGCATGGCAGGCCTCCGATCTGCTAGCAACCTCTAAGATGCAGCGATCGCTTTTGATCACTGCATCTAAGGGGTTAATGGCAGGGACCGGAGCTGGCTCCGGTTCCTGCAGTTACAGGTGGATGTTAGCTGTAACATACAGCTGACATCCACCGCTGATGACGCCAGCTCAGATTTAGAGCCGGCGTAGTCGGCTACGGAAGCCTTTCAGGCCCCGCCTCCAGGTGGGACTTGAACGACTTCCATGCTAGGCAGACTGGGAGGCCAGTATTAGGCCTCTGGTTCCCATTGCTGCCACCGGAAACCCGGCAATTTCATTTCTGGGGTTCCGATGAGCTGCTAACACCTTAAATGCAGCGATCGCTTTTGACTGCAGCATTTAAGGGGTTAATAGCGGGTATCTAAGTTAATTTCTGTCCCCGCCATTACAGACGGATATCCGCTGTAATACACCGCTGCCATCCGGCGATGATGGCACTGACTAAGCTTCTGAGCTGGTGCTATCCATTTGTCGTATGGATACGGCAAAATGCGGGAAGCCTTAGCTTTCCGTGACTTATCCATACGACACATGTTGGGAAGGGGTTAAAACTGCTCCCTAGGCAGAGGCTCCGCTTTAATTGATGAGTGTAAGGGTATGTTCACACAGCTTATTTTCGGCAAACGGCCGAAAATCGGAAGCAGAACGACTACGAACATCTCACCATTGATTTCAATGGGAAATACGTCGTTCTGTTCCGACGGGCCGTTTTTTATACATGGCCGTTTAAAAAATAAATAAAAAAAAATACATGTCACTTCTTGAGCATTTTTTGGAGCAGTCCTTCATTTACTCTATAGAAAAACAGCTCCAAAAAACTGCCGTAAGAAACGTCCCGAAAAACGTTAGTTGCTAAACAAACGGCTGAAAATCCGGAGCTGTTTTCCCTTGAAAACTGCTCAGTATTTTCAGACGTTTTTTGCTAAGCGTGTGAACATAGCCTAAGATGTGTGATACTACAGAGAGTGGATTTACTTCTTAAAGTATATGTAGTAATGGGGGGGGGGGGGGGGGTTTGTCTGCATGTAAACTTAGTGGGCTTGTCTACCATGTTTACATGTACAACAAATAGTTAACAGGAATCGGAGCTCCAATCTTTTGAAAAGGGGGGAGAGCAGTGAGATGGGACTGGGCAACACAGGTAAAGTTGTCATAAAGTGTAGTCACGTTAAATGATTGAGAGACATTATGAACAGGGTTATAAATGTGGCAGTCCTAAACAATATAAGCTCCACAGGAACAATGAAAAGCCTGTGGTTGGGGCCACCAAAGTAAGCACCGTCTTTAGGATTTGACTTTGAGTTCACATAGATGCATAAGTCCATGTCCAGGCACTACCCAAAGAGGGAGTAAAGGGCAGAATAAGATAGACAAAAACTGACATTGAGACAAACACAAAAACTTTATATCCCGTGGTGGTTGTCAGACTTAAAGTTGGACGTGCCAAAGGAGAGTGAACTGCACTGCAGCAACAGTAAAGTGGGAACATCCCATAGGCGGATTTAACGAAAGGAGGAGGCAATCCTCATCCCACAAGATTCCGATAGGCGCCGGAGGTCTAGAAGGAAGTTCAGGGCTGCCGCATGTTGGCATACCTCTGATTTTTACGGTTATGTTTTCCTTCGTATCCCAGCAGTTCTTTGTGTCACGTTCTCCGTATAATTGCCTTTTTAGGTTTAGCGGTAAGGAATGTTACTCAGTAACTGAAGACAGTGCTGACCAGTGATCTGTTCTTCAGATATCAGGCTAGTTAACTTAATATGCTCTATTATTATTAACCTCCAAACTAAATCCGTTCTACACATCTAAATACTGGCTTATGTGTATGTTCTAATCTAGTTCTCATGTTTGTCATTTACCTCCTTAACCCATAATGACTGGGGTTGGCTGCCATTGACAATGGGACGTTGAGTGACACAGTATACAAGACTCCACCTAGACCATCAAACCTTGCTGTGCCCTGTATTCACTGCTTGACACAATGATAGAGGTCATAAATAATGTTATTTTTTTTTTTTTTTTTATTTGACTATAATGCAACGTTTTTTGTGTTAGGAACACAGTGGCTCAAGGCAGCTCACAGCCAGTGAGACAAAGTTTCTATAAATTCTTCTATAAAAATTGTCTATTTTGATATTTTTCCTGCTTGAGATCCTTCTTTTACATTGGGTACCAATCCTTATGCAGATATCTAGACCATGGCTCCTCAAACGTTTTCTACTCATGCCTCATCAGCCAATCCATGGTGATGCTGGGTCATCACGAGCGAACAAATACTACCGTGCAGCACCCAAAGGACTTCTGTAGAAGTCCTAAACAAATACCACCATACAAAATACTTGCCTAGTGGTGCCAAATAAATACCAATGCAGCCTCCGTACACTACAGTTAGACGCACATTGGAGCCGCTATTTATTGGCTTAATGTGAACCTACCCAACGTAATTTAAGGTCATTCAGCTGCAGTGCTCTGGCAGCTCTGTATACTGTCCATGTATTATATCGCTATTCTGTGGATCTCAATGGTCACCATCTATTACTACATTTGCTGCATATTACCGTTGGCCTCTGGGCTTCCTGTGATCATCTTCTTTTTTTTGGTGACCCATCTAATAAAGGATTACACAAAACCGACATCCCCTTTACATAGTAAACAGCAACAGTAATAGAAGAATGTTCAGCCAGTCACCACCTTCGTGAAAGAATTGGTGTGCGTTATATTTGGTTCCATTATTTGGCTTTGTGTAACCAAGTTGGGCATTGTTCTTTTTGTGCCCATGTGTGACCATTTTACTCGTCATTTTTGCATCCGGCTTTGATAAAAAGCTTTTATGTCAGAGCTGCCGGTCTGCTTCTACAGGTAGAACTCCGTTTATCCTTAGCGAGGCTGTGTTGGTAAGCAAATTCCTGTATGCCATAGTTTATTCCTAATTCCACTTGGGTATTACTTAAAAACCCTTTGTGACTAGGAGGTTCCGAGATTGTTCTAAAGTTGAGGCAATTATTATTTTTTTACTCATTAGATGGCATGCCATGAAAATTGACCTCCACAGCGTGACACCTCTATTGCAGATATGGCCCTAGTGACAAATCCATTTTAAGAATCTTCACTGCACACAACACAATGTGCATCTATTCATGGAGTAGGTCATTGGTTTCCAACCTGTGGCTCTTCAGCTGCTGCGAAACTGCAACTCCCAGCATACCTAAAACCGCCAGAGGCTGGCAGAGCATGCTGAGAGCTGTAGTATTTTTAAACCGCAGGAAAGCCACATGTTGGAGATCACTGGTGTAGATCATGAAGAGTTATGTATTTTCCAAATCAGATGGAACTGCTCTTCAAGAGGATAATATTGGTGGCTATAATATACTGAAATGTAAAGTGAAAGGCCAGCCACGTCTGTGAAACACTGAGAGATGTTTTCCATCGGATGAGTTTTGGAAGTGGTGATGTTTATCAGAGCCATCGGCAGCTGTGACGTGAACATGTTATGAGTAACTGATGCCTGGCACACATTCAGCCATGCCATCTGGATTAATGCAGAACGCCACACCCGGTGTACACTTAATTTTCTATGTAAAATGCCAGAAGAGGTCAACTTGTTCTACCACAAGCCTGGCAGATATAAACTGGTTACTACCTTAGCACTAGGAAATCTAGTGTTATAGGAGCAGAGCTACATGTTGTCTCTTTAGTTGTTCTTAAAAAATTCCAGTCGTAAGCGCTTAATTGAATAAGAAATGTCTGCAATGCAATATATACAGAGCAAGAGCTTCCATTGAGCCTGGTACATTGCTGCCAGTGATGTAACGCAGCGTGCGGTTTGTAATGTTTTTATTATAACAAGAGCATATTTATCTTTCCTACTACTATTAATCCTCTAAAACAGGGGTCTCAAACTCGGCCGGGTAAGTGGGCCACATATAGAAAAAAATGGGAAGTTGACGGGCCGCATTACTTTCAAATTTGATACAATACAAAATTATTGTTAATCAATTAGTTATTTGATCTACTATATTACTATAATAATAATAATAATACTACATTACTATAATAATACCGCTAGGTTTAAATTTGAGAGATTTTTCCACGTGCTTATTTCAACAATCCAGTTTGTGTCGCTAAATGCAGTCCGGTGGCTCAGTTGGCAGTGTTTGGCAGACACACATGTCAAGATTGGGCAGCCACTTTTTAGATAGTGCCACAGTGCCCTCTGTAGATAGTGCCACAGTGCCCTCTGTAGATAGTGCCACAGTGCCCTCTGTAGATAGTGCCACAGTGCCCTCTGTAGATACTGCCACACACCCCTAGATAATGCCACAGTGTCCTCTGTAGATAATGCCACACCCCCCCTAGATAATGCCACAGTGCCATCTGTAGATGCTGCCACCCCCCTACATGCTGCCACAGTGCCCTCTGTAGATACTGTCACACACTGCCCTCTGTAGATACTGTCACACACTGCCCTCTGTAGATACTGTCACACACTGCCCTCTGTAGATACTGTCACACACTGCCCTCTGTAGATACTGTCACACACTGCCCTGTGTAGATACTGCCACACACTGCCCTGTGTAGATACTGCCACACACTGCCCTGTGTAGATACTGCCACACACTGCCCTGTGTAGATACTGCCAAACACTGCCCTGTGTAGATACTGCCACACACTGCCCTGTGTAGATACTGTCACACACTGCCCTGTGTAGATACTGTCACACACTGCCCTGTGTAGATACTGCCACACACTGCCCTGTGTAGATACTGCCACACACTGCCCTGTGTAGATACTGCCACACACTGCCCTGTGTAGATACTGCCACACACTGCCCTGTGTAGATACTGCCACACACTGCCCTGTGTAGATACTGCCACACACTGCCCTGTGTAGATACTGCCACACACTGCCCTGTGTAGATACTGCCACACACTGCCCTGTGTAGATACTGCCACACACTGCCCTGTGTAGATACTGCCAAACACTGCCCTGTGTAGATACTGCCACACACTGCCCTGTGTAGATACTGCCACACACTGCCCTGTGTAGATACTGCCACACACTGCCCTGTGTAGATACTGCCACACACTGCCCTGTGTAGATACTGCCACACACTGCCCTGTGTAGATACTGCCACACACTGCCCTGTGTAGATACTGCCACACACTGCCCTGTGTAGATACTGCCACACACTGCCCTGTGTAGATAGTGCCACAAACCACTGTAGATCATCACACACACACACACCCCCCCCCCTATAGATAGTACCACATACCCCCTATAGGAGTGGAATCCCAAGCCAGAACATGCCGATGCACTGGCCTGGGATTCCTTTGCTGTAGAATGGGCCCAACACACCCCACCCTGCTGACCACGCCACACGCCCCCTCCATGTATGTAGCTCCATTGAGACTCCCTCCTCGACCGGGGTGTGTAGCGCTGTCAAAAGTGGGGTGTGTGGGGCGCTATTACAGGGGGTTTCGCAGTGCGGGAGGACTGACGTCATGAAGGAGCGCTCCTCCTTCCGACCGCTCTTTCCTCTCCCCGTGGGCTCACCAATGCGTTCGCAGTGCGGGAGGACTGACCATGAAGGAGCGCTCCTCATTCCGACCGCTCTATCCTCTCCCCGCGGGCTCACCAATGCGTTCGCATCGCCAGAGGACTGACGTCATGAAGAAGCGATCCTCCTTCCAAACGCTCTCTTCCTCTCCCCGCGGGTCATGGGCCGCAGATGACCGCCTCAGGGGCCGCATGCGGGCCGCGTGCTTGAGACCCCTGCTCTAAAAGCACAGTTTAAAATGTTAGCATGTGCTCAGAACCTAAGTGTTCATCCTAAGCCTTCTGATTAATAAAAAAAAAGGCAGACCTGCAAAGTAGTAGGCAACCGGTACTAGACTCTAACAGTGCTAATTTATAGGCTATCAGGGTCTATGGAAAGCTGGGTACAACCCCATATTTTCACTAATAGGCTATGTTCAGACAGGGCAGATAGGCTGCGTAAAAGTATACAGTGTATCGGTCCTGGAACCCACAGGGAATAATGGCTGAAAAACCGCACCACGTCGTGGTGCATATTTTTGGCTGGAATCTCCTCTATAGAAACCGTTCTGGGGGGAAAAAAGTTAATACCAACAGGGCGTTGTCATACAGATGCGTCCCTCTGTTCTCGGTGAAGCCCGGCCTCCTGTGATGACGCTGAAGTACATGTGATTGGCTGCAGCAGTCACATGGGATGAAACGTCATGCCAAGAGGCCAGCCTGGACGGAGAACAGAGGAACGCGCCGCTATGACAACGCCCAGGTGGTAAGTATTAACTTTTTTAATACATTTTACACAAAAATAGGATATTTTTTTTGTCGTGGAATCGCAGCTTTTCTGCCGCAAAAATGGCAACATTTTCTATTTGTTGTGGTTTTTACCTCCCTATTGAATTCAATGGCGGGGGAAAAGCCGGAACAGAAGAGCAGCGATTCCGCAGAATAAATTGACATGCTGCGGATAGAAAAATCGCACTGCAGGTGAATTTATGAACGGTTTCTCGGTAGGATTTTTTTTTTGTAGCGTGTGGATGAGATTTGTTCAAATCTCATCCACCCTGCTGCCACGCTGCAAATTTTCTGCAGTGTTTACGTAGCATAAAGCCAATGTCTGTTAGGCTCTGTTCACATCTGCTTTATTCTTTTTCTGCCGGGGGTTTCAGTATTTTTGATGGCAACAACTGTGGTAGTGTGTAGCGCTTTCCTTGCCAACAAAAATACCAGAACCCAGATGAAAACCCGACTGACCATATTATAAGTCATAAGGATTCATTGGGATCTGTTCAAAAACAGATCTGTCATGGCTCTATTATCAATGAAAGCCATGGTGCTATTGTGAACAAGCCCTTATACAGTATGTATGGAAGGGGTTGATATATCCAGGTAATTGTATGATTTTTGGAGGAAATATTACACGTAGTGTCACCAGGGGGTCCATCACATCACATTGTATTACATTCTAGTATGTGTTGCCGTTTTTGCAGTAGGATGTTTATAGGACTTTTGTCTGTGAGCTCCCTCTCTTGTAGAAGCCTTATTGGAAGCTGCAGTGGAATTCCCAGTCAATCCGCTGACAACAAGGGCGATCCCAGACATTAAACTGCAGGATGCTGTTCACATTTGCTGATGTCGGCACAGTTGCTGGCTCACCCATCACATGTTTCCTGCAGGCTTTTTCCTGTTTGCGTGGCTTGCATAAATTTGTATTAAATCGAATTCTCCGCTATTTTCATAGACGGCGCAGCAATAGTAAATGCATCTATGTTCTTACTATATCGTGAAGCTCTGCTATCTTGAGTGGCTTTTATTTCCAGTATGTATTATGTCATTTAAAGGAGTCTGCACTATTGTGACTTGTGTCAACAATTTTTTCTCCATAGGAAAAAGGTGTAGACACCTTTCTATGGAGAAGTTATAGTTTATGACTGCTACACGGACACAAGATGATATAGTGAAGATGCTCTAAACCCCTTAATGGCCAGGCCTGAAAATACCTTAATGACCATATAAATGTTTTTGTTTTAGCGCCTCTGCCTTTCGACAGCCATCATTTTTCTATTGTTTTCTTTGACGTGGCTGTATGAGGCCTTGTTGTATGAGGGAGAAATTGTAATATTTTCGTTTGCAGTTTGGAGGTACAAATAAATTACCGTGTAATTTCTGTAACTTGGCAGCGTGAACATGGAATAAGATTTTTGGCATTGTTTTCTCTTATTTTTTTTTTTTTTTTTTTTTTATACCATTCATGTTTCACGCTAAATAACCTGATCATTAATTCTTCAGGTCATTATGGTCGTGCAGAGATCTAATATGTGTAGGTGATTTCATTTTTATGTAATGTATTGGCAATAAAGTATATTTTATGCTAAATAATGACTTTTTCTTGGACTTTTCTTTATTATTATTATTATTATTTTTATCCCATTCCTGTATGATAGTACTTTATACTGTGCCGCTATGACACAGGCTTCTGTTAGGGCAACACATTATGTTTCTTAACAGCAAAATTAAGCCCCTATTACATCGGCCGATTTTGGCTGGTGCAGCGAGCGCCGATCAGCGTGACAGCTCGTTGATCGGCGCTCATCTGCTCCTGTCACAAGGAGCTATGTATGGGGACGAGCTCGTTCATCTACTGATCACTGCCCTGTTTACACAGGGCAATTATCGGCAACGAGCGATCTATGAACGCTCGTCTGCCCGACAATTGCCCAGTGTAAAACCCCCTTTATTGAACAGACAATCCTGGGTTCCCCAGTCTCCAATCCAGTGAAACGTATTGTATAGGGGAGTTGCCTTTGACCATGCCATGGTCAAGGACCGAGGCGATCAAAGAGTTAAACCCGCCGGGGTCAGAGGTTCTTCAAATTCCAGCCAAATTCAGGAGACTGCTTTAAATACAGAAGTAACAGCTTCTGCTTAAAGAGGCTCTGTCACCAGATTTTGCAACCCCTATCTGCTATTGCAGCAGATAGGCGCTGCAATGTAGATTACAGTAACGTTTTTATTTTTAAAAAACGAGCATTTTTGGCCAAGTTATGACCATTTTTGTATTTATGCAAATGAGGCTTGCAAAAGTACAACTGGGCGTGTTGAAAAGTAAAAGTACAACTGGGCGTGTATTATGTGCGTACATCGGGGCGTTTTTACTTCTTTTACTAGCTGGGCGCTGACGAGAAGTATCATCCATTTCCCTTCAGAACGCCCAGCTTCTGGCAGATCACGCTGTGACGTCACTTCCCCAGGTCCTGCATCGTGTCAGACGAGCGAGGACACATCGGCACCAGAGGCTACAGTTGATTCTGCAGCAGCATCAGCGTTTGCAGGTAAGTAGCTACATCGATTTACCTGCAAACGCCGATGCTGCTGCAGAATCATCTGTAGCCTCTGGTGCCGATGTGTCCTCGCTCGTCTGACACTATGCAGGACCTGGGGAAGTGACGTCACAGCGTGATCTCTCGAGAACACGGCTGTGTCTGCACTGCCAGAAGCTGGGCGTTGTGAAGAGAAGTGGATGATACTTCTCGTCAGAACGCCCAGCTAGTAAAAGAAGTAAAAACGCCCCGATGTACACACATAATACACGCCCAGTTATACTTTTACTTTTCAACACGCCCAGTTGTACTTTTGCAAGCCTCATTTGCATAAATACAAAAATGGTCATAACTTGGCCAAAAATGCTCGTTTTTTAAAAATAAAAACTTTACTGTAATCTACATTGCAGCGCCGATCTGCTGCAATAGCAGATAGGGGTTGCAAAATCTGGTGACAGAGCCTCTTTAAAGAATGAGCGCTCACTACAGCGATGCGACGGCTGGATTGATATGAGTTTTTAACCCCTTCCCGACATGTCGTAAGTATATGTCATGGAAAGCCAGTGCTACCCGCAAAATGTCGTATACTTACGACAAATGGATGGCATCGGCTCAGAAGCTGAGTCGGTGCCATCATCCCCGGATGTTAGCTGTATCTTACAGCTGACATCCTGTTGTAATGGCGGCGACCGAAGTCCGCTTCGATTCCCACCATTAACCCCTTAAATGCCACGGTCAAAAGCGATCGCTGCATTCAAGGTGTTTGCAGCTCATCGGCACCCCAGCAATGAAATTGCCGGGGTGTCGGTGGCTGCAATATCAATCAGAGGCCTAATGGTGGCCTCCCGGTCTACCTAGTACGGAAAACTTCTAGCCCCTGCCCGGAGGTGGAGCCTAAATGGCTTCCGTAGTCGTCGGCCAGATGGCGCCGGCTTAGGAGATGAGCCCGCGTCCTCAGCGGTGGATGTCAGCTGTATGTTATAGCTGACATCCACCTGTAACGGCAGGAACCGGAGCTAGTTCCGATCCCTGCCATTAAGCTCTTAGATGCAGCGATCGAAAGCGATCGCTACATCTTTGTGGTTGTCAGCAGATCGGCAGCTCTTTTCCCAAAAAATAGGATAAAAAGTGATCAAAAAGTCGCATGTACCCCAAAATGGTACCAATAATAATTATAGCTTGTCCCGCAAAAAAAACAGCCCTCATACCACTACGACTATGAAAAAATAAAATTAGTTAAGGCCTCAATAAGTCAGGAAATATGCAGTTGTGCAGATCAGAGGGGAACATTTCTTCTGTTTCAAGAGGCGATTTATCGAGGCCCTAAAGATGGAGAACCAGGAAGGGTAAGGCCCAAACATATCTGCTGGAAGCGAGGGTGCCCGTATTATACCAGAACAACACTTCCCAGCAAAATTCCCGAAAACTTCAAAGGTGCCGAGTGTGGACCAAAAGGGCAATAAGAAAGGACATTTATCAGTGCGGCACTGGCTTGTGCATAAAGGATTGCTTCACAGCGCAACACACATCTATGGATTTTTTTTTTTTTACCACATTATTATACCACCTGACTATGCCCCTGATGTACTCTGCACAGCTTACATGTGCCCCCACGTTATAAACGGAAACACCAGCAATGCTCAAACAAAACTACTACCCAGCAAAATCTACGCTTCAAAAGCCAAATGGCGCTCCCTCCCTTCTGAGCCCTACAGTGTGCCCAAACAGCAGTTTACTTCCACATATATGGGATCGCTATACCCAGTTAAACCCTTTTTGGGGTGTGTCTCCAGTGGCATAAGCAGAGCATGACCTATTTGCTACTGAAATTGCATATCTGGGGAAAAGCTTTAATTTTTACTTTGCACCATCCGAAGTGCAGTCATTTATGGAAAAGACCTGTGGGGTGAAAATGCTCCCAACACCCCTTAATAAATGCCTTGAGGGGTGTAGTTTGCAAAATGGGGTCACTTCTCAGGGGTTTCTTTTTTTATTTCACATCGGAGCCTCTGCAATTGTGAACCAATACTTTGTAAGTCGCCAAATTAGGCCTCCATTTCGCATGGTACTCTTTCACTCCTGAGCCCTGTCGAATGTCCAGGCAAAAGATTAGTGCCCGTGCTCCATGTAGGTTGATTCTAAAACCGGGAAACCAAGCATAACAATTAGAGAGCTGTCTTGTTATGGTGGCATAAGCTGGGCACCACATATTGGCATATCTATGGAAAAAAAACAAAAACACATTTTCACTATGCAACATCGAGTGCACACTAATTTTTGCAAAACACCTGCGGAGTTAACATGCTCACTACACCCGTAGGTGAATACCTTGTGGGTTGTAGCTTCCAAAATGGGGTCACTTCTGGGGGGTTTCAACTGTTTTGGTTCCACAGGGGCTTTGCAAATGCTACATAGCGACCAGAAACCAATCCAGCAAAATCTGTACTCCAAAGGCGAAATGGCACTCCTTCGCCTCCGAGCCCTGCCGTGTGCCCAAACAGCAGTTTATCACCACATATGGGGTATTGCCGTACTCAGGAGAAATTGCTTTACAAATGTTGTCGTGCTTTTTCTTTTCTTGTTTTTTCTTTTTTGAGAAAATGAAAAATTTTGAGCTAAATCTAGATCTTATTGGAAAAAATAAAAATTTTCGTTTCACTGCCCAATTCAAATAAAATTTATGAAACACCTGTGGGGTGAAAATGCTCACTACACCCCTAGATGAATTCCTCAAGGGGTGTAGTTTCCTAAATGGAGTAACTTTTTGAGTCTTTCCACTGTTTTGGTCCCTCAGGGGCTTTTCAAATGTGAAATGGCATCCCCAAACTATTCCTGCTTAATTTGAGATCCAAATGGCGCTATTTCCCTTCTGAGCCCTGCCGTGTGTACAAACAGCTGTTTATGACCACATGTAGGGTATTGTTTTACTTGGGAGAAATTGCTTTACAAATGTTGTGGTGCTTTTTCTTCTACATTTTCTTTGAAAGAATGTAGATTTTCATTTTCACGGCCTTCTTCCAATAACTTATGCAATAAACCTGTAGGGTCAAAATGCTCACTATACCCCTAGATAGTTTCCTTGAGGGGTGGAGTTTCCCAAATGGGGTCATTTTTGGGGGATTTCCACTGTTTTGGCCCCGCAAGAGCCCTTCAAACCTGACATGGTCCCTAAAATATATTCTAATAAAAAGGAGGCCCAAAATCCACTAGGCGCTCCTTTGCTTCTGAGGCCTGTGCTTCAGTCCATAAGCACACTATGGGCAACATGTGGGATATTTCCTAAAACTGCAGAATCTGGGCAATGAATATTGAGTTGTGTTTCTCTGGTAAAACTTTGTGTTACAAAAAAATTGATTAAAAATGAATTTCTGAAAAAATAAAATAAATTTTTTATATTTCACCTCTACTATGCTTTAAAGAGGCTCTGTCACCAGTTTATAAGTGCGCTATCTCCTACCTAATCTGATAGGTGCATAATGTAGATAACCGTGTTATGACGATTTTTCATTTTATGCTAATTTGTTCTTTTCACAAAGTGGACGTTGTAAAGAGAAGTGTATGACGCTGACCAATCCGCATCATACACTTCTCTTCATTCATGTCCAGCTGTACTCACAGCACAGCGTGATCACAATGTGCTGTCACTTACTCCCACAGTAACTTTACTGGAGTGTCTTGAGAATGAAAAGACATCGCCTCAAGCCGGGTTAAGAAACTTTCTAAATGCTGTTTTGAATACTTTGAGGGGTGAAGTTTTTAAAAAGGGGTGACTTATTGGGGGTTTCTAATGGGGATGCACGATGCATCGAAACTTCGATACTGTTCGATACAGTTATTTCATGTATTTCGATACTTAGCTGTGCGGCCGCACAGCTCAGTATTGTAACACATGAATGTATGAGAGCGGGGCTGTGGCTGTGTTATACAGTCATTGCCGCGCTCCTGAGTACTGATAACAAGTGCGCGGTGTCAGGATGATGCGATGCGGCCGGCGCGGCACTGAAGACGGAACATGGCGGACGCACTACAAAACACCCCCATGTTCTGTCTTCAATGCCTGAACCGTCGCTTATTATAGTGCAGCGCCGGCCGAATTACCTCATGCTGACCACGCACGCACTTCCTGTCAGGAGTGGGGCAATGACTGTATTACACAGCCGCAGCCCCGCTGGCGGGGATGAAAGAAACCTCTCATCTCCGCCGTTATTCCCGTGAATGCTGCGATCACAGCGGACTGCAGCATTCAGGGGAAAATGAGAAGGGGGGATGCGCCTTGGATCGCGTCACAGGGAATTCCTGTGACACGATTGAGGGACATACCATATATGGGCAGACAGCCCAGGGTCCATTGAAGGACCCCAGGGCTTTCTGACCAGATTTCCTGTTGTTAGGGCATACTTGGGTATGTCCTAACAACTGCCTGTGTACTGTCAGTACACAGGCTAATGTATTGGCATATAGATATATGCCAGTACATTAAAGATTAAAAAATAAAGTAAAAACAAAGTAATGTTAAATTTAAAAAAATACACATATACCTTTATTACAATAAACATTAAAATAACTCTCTATACATAAAATATACACATTCAGTATTGGCGCGGCCGTAATAATCTGCACAACAATTTTTTTACATTTACGATGTGTACGCTGTAAATAAATAAAATAAAAACGGCTTTCTATCACTTATTGTGGGGCACAAGGTGTGATGAATTTAACCTCCATGTGCCTCACATTAATAGTAATTAACCCCATCATGTACCTTATGTATTAACCCATTATGACTGAGAAACATGATGGGGTTAATTACTATTAATGTGAGGCACGTACAGGTTAAATTCATCATCACACCACGCGCCTCACATCAGAAAATGGAAGAACTTTTTTTTTTTTTATTACTGTTGGCAAAGTATCTAATTGGTATCGCAATACTAAACGAAGTATCGGTATCGAAGTGCAAATTCTGGTATCGTGACATCCCTAGTTTCTAATATATAAGGCTATTAAAGCCACTTCGCAACTGGACTGAAAAAATTGCCTTTTGAAATTTTCTTGAAAATGTGAGAAATTGCTGCTGAAGTTCTAAGCCTTGTAACCTCCTAGAAAAATAAAAGGATGTTCAAAAAATTATGCCAATCTAAAGTAGACCTATGGGGGATGTTAATTATCAATAATTTTGTGTGGTATAACTGCCTGTCTTACAAGCAGATACATTTAAATTTAGAAAATTTAAAATGTTTGCAATTTTTTCACACAATTTTGGTGTTTTTCACAAATACTAAACGTACCGAGCAAATTTTAAGAGTAACAAAGTCCAATGTGTCAGGAGAAAACAATCTCAATCGCTTGGATAGGTAAAAGCATTCCGAAGTTATTGCCACATAAAGTGAAATGTGTCAGATTTGAAAAATGAGGCTGAAGGTCAAAAATGGCCAAAGTGGAAAGGGGTTAATGGCTTTGTTTTATGCATTTTTTAGTGCAGCCAGATGTTGCATTAAAGTCTATAGTAAAACATCAAATGCAATACGCACATTTGCGTTATGGTTTCTGAAGTTTGAGACAATTTTGTGGTCAGGTGTTTTGTTTGTTTTTTCCCCCCAAAAGCAGCTTGGTCTAGGTATGGCGGTTTTTTGTTTTTCTTTTTCCAGGCTTTTTTCCCAATAGGCTTCCCTATAGGACTTCAAAAACACCAGAATAAAGCATGTATTCATGACACTGACACTTAGGGTATGTTCACACGGCAGCGTCCGATACGGCTGAAATTACGGAGCTGTTTTCAGGAGATAACCTCTCCGGAATTTCAGACGTAATGGCATGTGCAGGCGTTTTTCGCAGCGTCCATTACGGACGTAATTGGAGCTGTTTTTCCATGGAGTCAATGGAAAACGGCTCCAATTACGTCTCAAGAAGTGACATGCACTTCTTTGACGCGGGCGTCTTTTTTTACGCGCCGTCATTTGACAGCGGCACGTAAAAAAATGACCGTCGGCACAGAACATCGTAAAACCCATTCAATGGGCAGATGTTTGCCGACGCTTTGGAGTTGTATTTTCGGACGTAATTCGAGGCTAAAACGCCCGAATTACGTCCGTATATAGGGTGTGTGAACCCAGCCTAAAAGAGCCGTAAAGAACGCATGTTTCATTCTAATAACGCTAGCCTTTTTAGAAGCATTTTTTATGCAGTTTGAAACGGCCAAAAAATTCTGTGTGTGAAGGAGGCCTAAAGGACATCGTTGTAGGCGCAGAAAATGCACTGCCCACCGTCAAGACCGTGGGTCAGTAAAGAGTTAAAAGGAAATGTTTGCTTTCAAACATCCCATTTATTTTATGCACTGCGCTATTACATAGTTTAAAAAAAAGATATGGGTCCATCAGGTTCAACCTTTCTCAATAAATTACCCATCCTTTATTGCTCGATGAATTATAACCCTCAGTGCCATTAGTAAATAATCATCTATCCTTTTTTTTAAAATGCTGACATAGTATCTGCCATCACTACTTCTTGAGGAAGGGCATTCCATAGCTTGAGCACTCTAACTGTAAAGAACCCTTTTCTATATTGATGTCTGAAACCTCTTTCTTTCACACACAATTGATGTCCCCTGGTCCTTTGTAGAGTCGTTCGAAGGAACAGATCATGTGCTATTTCTCTGTATTGACCAGACATATACTTATACATATTAATAAGTTCACCTCCAAGATGTCTTTTTTTCCAAGCTGAACAAGCCCATTTTTACCAGCCTTTCATTGTAAGCGACACCTCCCATCCCATTTAATAATCTCGTTGCCCGCCTTTGAACCCTCTCCAGTTCTCCTATGTCCTTTTTACAATATGGACCCCAAAACTGAATTCCATATTCTAGATGTGGCCTTACAAGGGATTTATAGAGTGGTAATATTACATTTGAATCCCGGGTTTTTATCTCTCTTTTTTTTATACACCCTAAAATCCTATTTGCTTTTGCAGCTGCTGCCTGACATTGAGTGCTGCTGCTTAGCTTATTTGTTACCAGAATACCCAGGTACTTCTCCTGTTCCGTTATCCCCAGTTTTATTCCATTTAATGTATATGAATTAATACTATTATTGCGTCCTAAGTGCATTACTATACGTTTATCAACATTACATTTCATCTGCCATGTTCTTGCCAATGCTGCCATCTTATCTAGGTCTTTCTGTAATATTTTAAAGTCAAGCTGAATTTTAAGTACTCTACAAAGTTCTGTATCGTCAGCAAAAACTGACACCTTGCTATCAATCCCATCCACAAGGTCATTAATAACAAGAATAATAAGAATTGGACCTAACACCGATCCTATTGGTACCCCGCTGTTGACCTCAAACCATTTTTAGTAACTTCCACTTATAACAACTTTTGTTTTTTGTCCCTTAACCAATTCTTTACCCACTTGCATATGTGTTCCCCCAGTCCCTGTGTCTGTGGCTTCAGAACAAGACTGTTGTGTGGAACAGTATCAAAAACTTTTGCAAAATCAAAATAAATCACATCAGCCGCATGACCAAAATCCGGATTTGCACTTACCTCCTCATAGCAACCGAGCATGTTGGTTAGGCACGACTTGTTTTTCATGAATCCATGCTGGTGATCAGTTGTTAGACTTTTCTCATCTATGAAACTGTCACTTTATTAATAGAACATGCGGATATTGACCATTTTATTTTATTTTTTATTCATTTCTGAAATTTGAAAGTCACCTTTGCCAAAATGGCCACCACAACTCAATATAGAAAATACGTAAAATTCTCAAATATGTAAATAAAAATATATGGATTTAACGTTTTGTGCAGAAATTCACTTGACTGAGTATTAAGAATTCGTATTGTACCCCGATGACAGCAGGTTCTGATCCTTTAGGAATTTTGATGCAGATTTTAAACTTCCAGCAAAGCACTTTTTTGCCCGCAGCTGTTAAATCTATTACAAGAACCATGGGCAAAAATGCTCAAAATAAGCGCCACATGTTCTTTTCTGCCTCCCATTGATTTCAATGGGCGGTCAGAGGCAGAAACCGCTCGTAGAGGGAGCATATCGCTTTTTCTCCGTGGACGGCCAAAAGACACGTCTAAATCAGTGCCAAAAAACTGTAGAGGAGTATGCTTCCCAGTCCACTGATTTATGTTGTATGTGTGTCTGGTGCCAAGAAACCTGTCTGTTCTACGTTTCTATAATAAATATGAGTAATTATGAAACCGGTTGAAACTTGGTGAGGATTTGTGAAGGGTCACGTTTGTATCGTGTGCTCCCTCTAGTGTCTTTAGGTCATAATGCAGTCGTTGTATTTCTTATTAGTTTGGCTTTCTAAAAACAATGGGAGTAATTTATGATGGGCTTTACTCCAGTTTTCTCACATTAAAAAGTAAAAAAAATATGGTGCATGCCATATTTGCGCATTAATTTGCAACTTTTTGCTGGTTTTCGCCAATTACGAGACTTTAAAAGAAAAAACAAATTTACAGATACAATTATAGCAGAAATCTTTTTTTCTTTTGTGGCGCACATACAGCCCAAGACGCAATAAATTTATTAAGAGGTGTGCACCTCCTAATAAATTTGTCGCACCTTCCTCCTGTGCGCTTCAGACTGAGAATGGTGTATGAAATGTCACACTCTAGTGTTCTCCTTCTAGTGTCGATCTAGTTTCTTCTCTTAGTCTTAAAGGGAATGTGTCGCAACCTTTTTTTGTTTTTAAGTAAGTCACTTATTTCTATTATATTTTTTGCTGTATTTTTATTTTTTTTGGAAAGCATTAAAAATGAAATAATAATTTGACATGTTTTCCTATGTTGGCTGCCAGAGGGAGCACTTCCCAGAATTACAAGCAAAGCAACCTGACTCACAGCTGCCGTAAATGTGGGAAGGAATATCACCCCCCCCCCTATCTTTGGCTACAAGCCAGGAAAAGTTGTCTTCAAATTGCTAAGCGTTGTCCGCCTGGCATTTTTGGAGTGATTGTACAAATGGCAGCTGGCAGAAGGTATAGGACACACCAAAAGGCTAAGGGTATGTTCGCACGCTTAGGCTGGGTTCACACACCCTATTTACGGACGTAATTCGGGCGTTTTAACCTCGAATTATGTCCGAAAATACGGCTCCAAAGCGCCGGCAAACATCTGCCCATTCATTTGAATGGATTTTAAGATGTACTGTGCCGACGGTCATTTTTTTTTACGTGCCGCTGTCAAATGACGGCACATAAAAAAGACGCCCGAGTGAAAGAAGTGCATGTCACTTCTTGAGACGCAATTGGAGCCGTTTTCCATTGACTTCATAGAAAAACAGCTCCAATTACGTCCGTAATGGACGCTGCGAAAAACGCCTGCACAAGCCATTACGTCTGAAATTCAGGAGCTGTTTTCGCTTGAAAACCGCTCCGTAATTTCAGGCGTATCGGACGTGCACGTGTGAACATACCCGTACTATAGAAACGTCTGAAAATATGGAGCTGTTTTCAAGGGAAAACAGCTCCTGATTTTCAACCATTTTAAAATCAAACTCGCGTTTTTCACTGCGTTTTTTAAAAGCCATTCTTGGAGCTGTTTTTCTATAGAGTGAATGAAAAACGGCTCCAAAAAGTCCCAAGAAGTAACATGCACTTCTTTTTCGTGGGCATATTTTTACGTGCCGTTTTTAAAAAAATGAGGTGTCCCGTCGTAACAGAACGCCGTATTTCCCATTGAAATCAATGGGCAGATGTTTGTAGGCGTTCTGCTTCCGATTTTTCAGCCGTCTTTCTGGACTTTTACGGCCCGAAAAACGTCTGAAAACACTACGTGTGCACATACCCTAAGGGTATGTTCACATGGCTTCTTTTCAGCCGTTTTTCGAGCCGTAAAAATCAGAAGCAGAACGCCGTATTTCCCATTGAAATCAATGGGCAGATGTTTGGAGGCGTTCTGCTTCTGACGTGGAGTTGCTAAAAAAAAATCTTAAAATCAGGAGCAGTTTTCCTTTTAAAAACGCTATTTTTAGATGTTTTTGGATTTGTGTGTGCACATACCCTAAGAAAGATGAAAGTGAAGTGAATGACTTTTCGGTTGACCGGTTCACACGGCGTGTATTTGACAATTTTTTTTTGCGCATTTTACGTGACAAAAACCGGATCAAAAAACGCATGATTACGCTTTTCATTTACATAATTGGTAAAGTGCGCGGTTAGTACATACAACGTGCTTTTTTACACACACGTTTAAAAAAAACGCATTGTGTAAATAAAGAAGTGTCGAGTCCATTCTTTTACACGTAAAGCGTGCCAAATGTTCCCATAGTCAATGCGTAAAAAAGCGCAAACAAAATGTGTCAAAAAAACACCCGAAAAAGCATCAATGGGAAAGCGAGCCAGTCGTTTTTTACGCAAGCTTTTTTTTAAAACGTGTTGAGTAAAAAAGAACGGTGGGGTTGTGTGTGGCGCAGTTACATGTTTGTGGGGATTTGTGTGGGGTGTGGTCGCCACTGATTCTTCAAAACAGCTGATAAGCGGCTAAGAAGAATCAGCGGCGCCCGTGCATACCGCTCTGCTGCGCCCGCACACACACCGCTCTGCTGCGCACTCGCACCGCTCTGCTGCGCCCGCACACTCGCACCGCTCTGCTGCGCCCGCACACTCGCACCGCTCTGCTGCGCCCGCACACTCGCACCGCTCTGCTGCGCCCGCACACTCGCACCGCTCTGCTGCGCCCGCACACTCGCACCGCTCTGCTGCGCCCGCACACTCGCACCGCTCTGCTGCGCCCGCACACTCGCACCGCTCTGCTGCGCCCGCACACTCGCACCGCTCTGCTGCGCCCGCACACTCGCACCGCTCTGCTGCGCCCGCACACACACACACACACACACACACACACACACACCGCTCTGCTGCGCCCACACACACACACACACCCCGCTCTGTCGCGCCCGCACACACACACCGCTCGGCCCCGCACGCGCACCCCGCTCGGTCATAATGACATGTCAAGTTTTGATCGGTGGGGGTCCGAGCACTGAGACTCCCACCGATCGCTAATACAAAGTGGCAGAAGCGCTCAGGTGAGCACTGTGCCACTTCGGTTATGATCTGCCCTTTTCTGATAGCCGAGCAGTTGGTGTACGGGCTCATAGGCTTTCTATTGAGTCCGTATACTGTTATATCGGCTTTCTGAGAAAAGCCGATCAGAAACCAAGTGGCTCACCCGAGCACTTCTACCGCTTCCTTCTAGTGATCTGTGGGGGTCTCAGTGCTCGGACCCACACCGATTAAAACTTCTGACATGTCACTATGGCATGTTAGAAGTTTTAAAGTTTAGTTACCCTTTAAATCTTGCAACACCCCAAACAGAACAAGCAGACCGTATGCGCATGGAGCCCTGTGGAGAGAGCAAGCGAGTACAACAGTCCACTGCTGTCTGCCCTGCATGGTTTCTCTTCTGTTTTGTTCACATCTGCTCCCAGCCCTGCGATAGGAAGATTGCTGTTGAGAAATTTTCAAAAAGTTTTAACCACCTGCCTTTTACTAGATCACATATAAGAATAAATAAACACATTAGGTATCTCCGCTTCCAAAAATGCCTGAACTATAAAAATATTTATCTAATATGGTGATTGTCGTAGTGGGAAAAAAGGTCAAAATGGCCGAATCATAGTTTTTTTTGCCACTTCAACCCCCACAAATAATTGAAAAAAAAAGTGATCGAAATGCCAGACATTTCCCCAAATGGTAATAATAAGAACCCCGTCTTTCCATGTATAAAAAGACGCCTTACACAACTCTATACACAGAACTCTAAAAAAGTTATGGGGGTCACAATATGGCGATGCAAAACATTTTTTGTTTCTTTCAAACTTTTTTAAAGGTACTAAAATAAAAATTATATAAATTTGGTATCACCGTGATCGTACTGACCCGCAGAATAAAGGTAATGTGTCATTTTCACCGTACATTGAACACGGTAAAAACGAAACTCAGAAAATGGCGGAACTGCTGTATTTATTTATTTTTTTCAAATTCCACCCCACTCTGAATTTTTTACCAGCTTCCCAGTACATCGCACATAATATTGAATTGTACCATTAGAAAGTACAACTTGTCGCTTAAAAATTAAGCCCTCATATGGCTGTGTCAACGAAAAAATAAGTGTTATGACTTTTTGAAGGGGGGGAAGAGAAAACAAAAGCATAAAAACGAAAATTTGTCTCGTCCTGAAAGGGTTAAATAAATTTCATTACATAGTACACCGTTATCACATTTTTCCAAAAAAATGTAAAACAATAATTTGCGGTATTGCATTGTTAAAACTTGCTTAGCTTACATGTTTGCTTCTGGAAATGTTGCCTAAAAAAATTTGCTACGTCGATGTAAAAATAAACATGTTATGGCAGTGGAAAGGCAAAAACAAAAACATTCCCATGGCTCTGGATAAGTACAGCACCCAAATGTCCGGGTTTAATAGAAACCTTTGCTGTATGCAGCTTCCTCTCTGTTTTGGTGTTCTTCTGTAATAATTAAGGAAAATATATTTCTGGCATTTTTTATTTATTTTTATAAACAAAAAAGCGGCAAAAACGCGACGTGTGATTATACCATCAGTGACACCGGCAGCATTATTAGTTTGTAGTTGATATATAAGGGGGCCCACACTGACGCAAAAACCTTTACTAAATATTACATTTTCAGATAACTATTAATTTTTTACCGTGACGTTCGTTAGAAAAAAAATCTTCCTGACACACCGTGTTTGTTCGTTTTATGTTCTTTTGGGTGAAAATCCACTTTAAAGGGATTTTCCGCCTTTTGTGATGTTGGTTTTTAGGTCCAAAATGTTGATTCCTTAATATTTCTTTCTAGCTGGTCTAGCGGTACAAATCTGCATATACATAGATGCTGGTTACCTGTAGAGGGAGCTTACTGCATACTGTTGTCCTTAGGATGGGCCATCAATACTAGATAAGTGGGGGTCCAACTCGTGGGACCTCTGCCAATAAGCTGACTGAAGGGGCTGCACCCCTTCATTGTTTACCAGGCACATCGCTGTACAATTAGAATCCTTTGTTTCCTTGGGAGATGAGCATGTCACCTCTGGGGTCTAATAATGATTTTCTCTAAGTGATAATAAACATACACACTTGGCCGATCTGAGCTTGCATGTTTATGGAAAGATGGCTTCACAGGAATCTAAGGTAGATCTATAGCCATCTTCAGTTTTAAGGCATGACAAAGCTTCTGTGAGGTTACCCCCGTTATACGGCATGCAACAATTTTTCTTAAAGGGTTTGTGTCAGCAGATTCGACCCCCATAAATTCTTAACCCCGCATAAACTCCTCCCCTCCGCACTTGATTATGGTCTCCTGCCTTATCTGACGCAATTTACAAGAGACGGCCATCAAGAGGGGAGGGGTTTGGGTGCCGCCGATATCGCAGGACACTTCACAGATGATAGATCGCCTAATAATTCATTAGCATACAGTGCGTGAGTAAATTAAAGATGGTTTATTATGGTATACTTGGATTATGGATCGCAAACATGGGAATCTCTGAACTTGTTTCCCCAGCACCTATTTACGGGTTTTATACGTTTATTGGGGTCAAATCTGATGACTGTGATTGACAGCCGGGATCCCGCTCTAATGGCCGATTAACCCCTTAGATGCCAAAGTCAACACACCACACCATCTAAGGTGTTTGACAGTGGGAGTGGCTTGGGGGGAATCTTCTATGACAGCCGGGGGCCCAACAAAGTCACCCAGGCCTGCCATGGCTGTTTGCCTTTTAGGGCAAAAGCACAACCTGATTACCTTTTTAGTTTATCCCAAGCATTATATAAGCAATCAAACAAGTGGGACTAAAAAAAATAAAATATAAATAGATGTTAAATAAAGTCTATTAATAAAAAAAAGTTTTAATGGAAAATGTTTTTATTATTTCCTAAAGTGCTTTTATTTATTTAAACTGCGGGGTGAACGACGTAAACAAAAAAAGCACAGAATTGTTTTTTTGCCCAGTCCCTTAGCAAGGTAAATTCTAAAAGTTCATGAATAATCTGTATGTATCCCAAAAGAATTCTAATTAAAAAAAATGACTCGTCTCGCAAAAAAACAAGCCCACATACGGCTACACCAAAAGAAAAATAAAAAATCGTACTTGTAATGCGGTGACATCAAAACCTGTTTTTTTTTTTTTCCTTTGAAATTTGCTATTATTTTTCAAAAGTAGTAGAACATTTAAAAAAACGATACATATTTGGTATCACCGTAATCCGACTGCCATAGAATAAAGAAACACTTTATTTATGCCCCACGCAATCAGTGTAATATTAAAGCGCAAAAATACTCACCCCCCAAAAAAAAGTTAATATGTACCTCAAAATGGTGCCATTGAAAATTACAACTCCTCTCCCAAAAAACAAGCCCTCTTACAATGTTGTCTACTGAAAAATACAAAAAGTTATTTTGGACAGGATTTATTTTGGAACTGTCTGAAGAGAAAAAAAGAAACACTATAAATACATATGTTTGCATCCCGTGTGCTTGATTTGGGCTTCGTTCACATCTGCGTTGTGTTTCCATTCGTGGGTTCTATCAGACCTTTCCGTCAGGGGTAACCAAACAGAAACCATAGCTTTCCGTTAGCATTACCATTGATTTCAATGGTAACGCTTTCGTTGCTAATAATCGACTACGCTATTGATTCCGCCAAAAAACGGAAACCATTCGCAACTGAAGCGTTACCATTGAAATCAATGATAATGGTAACGGAAAGCTTTGGTTTTCGTACTTTGGTTACCCTGAAGGAACTCACGAACAGAACCCTGACGCACATGTGAACGAAATCTTATACATATGTTTCAGCTGTATTGGCCAAACACTGTGAGTTCAGCGCCAATAATTAGACATGCGAGATATTCTGATTTGATCATCCTATAAAAAATAACTTTGACTGCATTTCCTTTTTAAAAGAACAGCACCAATTGTGCTGGTTTTTACGTGTGTGCATATTAAATATATATATATATATATGGGCTTTGTTTTAGAACTTAGTAAAGTTGGGGCTTGTATGTTCTCTGGTCCCAGGTTGATTTTGGTGGACACTTTTTTTTCACTCATTAAGTAACTATGTAATCGGCAGGGTGCACTGCCATCTAGTGGCTGAAGTTCATATTTAGTACAGTGTAAACAACCACCTAACTTCCTATAGTCTGATCAGAAGTGGTGTCCTAAAAAGTTACAGGGTCTTTGCTTCAGTTGTGAAATTTTTTTGCATTGATGCATTTTCACAATAATGATCTTAGTTCAACCCCCTTTTAAATTTTCTCTTCTTAATATTTCATAAAGGGAATTACTAAGACCATCTTTTGTACGTAAAACAAATTATATGATCATCTATTTCTAGTTGTATCTTGAGTTTTAGTTAAAATGATGGGGTTGAAACACCATATGAACGTACGCCATGTGAATAGTTGGAGTTCTAAAACCTGCATAAAGCTTTTATATATAATGCACAATATTGCGTTGATTTTTTTTTTTTTCCATTAAAGAAGCACTCCAGCATTATTTTTTTTGGCCTATATAGTGCAGTATAGGCTGCTATTAAAAAATAATGTAGATGCCTTGTGTACACCTGTTGTAGTTGATGTCATTTGTAGGTTGTCTGCCATCTTGGTTCCTTCTTCCCCTCTGATATCGTTCCTCTAATTCAGCCTACATTTCCCATGATCCTTCTGGCTTAGTAGAAGCAGAGGGGGCGGAGACTCATTACACTGCACTTGCTCTACTCTGAGTCCTATCTAAGTGCAGCAAGTGATAGATCAATGACAGAGAACTCCCACTGCAGTCTGTTCACCCTGTCTCCCCTGCCTCCTGCTCGTACACAGGAGGCAGTGAGGAGCAGCAACTGAGCTGGGAAGAAACAAATGACACTGTAGAAATATTGCTATATGTAAAAAAATAATAATAATAAAGAAAATTGCTGGAGTGCTTCTTTAACAACTACACTTTTTAGATTGGGGCGAACCTTGCCCTTTATCGTCATCCTAAATGCCAGCACAGATTAGATGGATGTGGTTGTATGTAATCATTTTGATTGTGTATAGGACAGTTTGGTATTAGTCATTTACAAACTTCTGGTGACTTTATATTTTTCAGAAATTTCAGGACATTGAAGAGGCACATCTTGTTCGGGTGAAAGAGATTATCGGCTGCTTTTCCCATTCTGTTAGTGAGGTCCACATACAGATAGGCCAGGTAATTTCTGTATTGTGTTTTATTTATGCTGATGGCAGCAATGCAGTGGTTTGTAGATGTGCAGTTTACTACTATAACAGCCACCTACATATCTAGGCACCATAATCGTACTTCCCATACTTGTAAAGCTGTAAACAGATGTGATACAGGTTGTACGACTGACATTTTCCAGATATCCATATAAACATTCTAAACCTAAAGTAGAGATTAACCAAAAGACCCCCTACCATAATGAGAGCGATCCCATATATGTAACAAATGTGTAGGGGGAGGCGTGAAAAATACCTAATATTAGACAAAAGTAACAAATTATGTCATCTAGCTCAAAATAGAGAACAATAACCTATAACGAAACGGAGACTATGACACTCCAATAATTCTAAAAGTATACATTTTTATTAAACCCAATAATATAAAAACACATATCTCAATATAAAATTCAGAGATGAGTAACCAGTGTGGTAGTGGACACCAAATGGTGGCAATCCATAATACACAAAGGTACAAAAACCTACATATATCACAACAAGGGTAAAAAATAGGAGGTTTAATTATAATATGCCAATCAGGAGTGGTAGCTTACCAGATAACAGCTGAAGTAATTGCCATTACCACTCCTGATTGGTCCACGGACCTTTAAATAGTTTGTGACTCTCTGGTACCAACCCCAGACGAAGACCTGGAGCCGAAACGCACGTCGTGGTTTTTACACCAGGTAGCCATCTCTACTTTCATGGGTAAGTTACGATCATGTAACTACAGATGTAATCTATACACGGTGGTAGTTTACTAAAGGTCGTTTAAATTACATTTAAACCTTTTATTTTTTTACCCTTGTTGTGATATATGTAGGTGTTTTTTTACCTTTGTGTATTATTGATTGCTGCCATTTGGTGTCCACTACCACACTGGTTACTCACCTCTGAATTTTATATTGAGATATGTGTTTTTATATTATTGGTTCTAATACAAATTTAGACTTTTATAATTATTGGAGTGTCATAGTCTCTTTCTTTATAGGTAATTATCCATATAAACATTGTAAAGAAAAAAATGATCAGAAAACAATTAAAATAAAATAGAAATTTTTCTATATAACTGATTTTCTAATTCTGCTTTTAATGAGCAGCCCAAACTAGCTGCGGTCTGTAATGTAATGGATGTAATGTGAGCCTACAGAGCTAGCGCTCATAATGGAGACTGGAAAAACGGTAGTCTACTGAATAGTTAAGAGCAGCCCGCCGCTAGTCTGCTTCTAATGGGCAGCACAGAGTCGGCAAATCAAGTTGTATAGAAAAATGATAGTTTTGCCCAGTCCTGCACTGTAATCATATTTCTAACTGGAGGTGCATTTTAAAGTATACCTGTCCACTGCCATCATGTGATAGGGCAGAGGAGATTCATATAGAGTTCTATATAAAATGGAGTGAGTCCGCTTTCCCCATCCTCAGCCAGTGATTGACAGCCTTCCCAGTATGCTATCAATCGCACTATCTCCCTATGTAGCATTTGTGGTTTGCCTGCCTCCTGTTGGGGACTGGTGTTAACCTGCCCATTTAGTAAGTATGGCCTGTTTTTTTATAATGTCCGATATAAGGGGATTGGATTTTGAACTTCCTTTTGCAGAGGAGATGGTGATAATTTTTGTACATCGGTGTGGAATATAATGGTGCTATATAAGCAACATGAAATAAATAAATGGCTGTGGAGTGCATGCAAAAGCTTTCTGAATAACTTAAATAACTTGACAATATCACATAGACAAGGTACCGTGTTATACAAGAAAATACACACCGTGAAGAAGTTGTAGCAATAAGTACAATAATAAGCGTTATTCCAGCAATAGTGTTAAAGAGGCTCTGTCACCAGATTATAAGTGCCCTATCCCCTACATAATCTGATCGGCGCTGTAATGTAGAGAACAGCAGTGGTTTTTATTTTGAAAAACAATCATTTTTGAGCAAGTTATGAGCAATTTTAGATTAGTTTCTTAAAGGACAGGTGTCGCGGCAAAAACATTTTTGCCATGCGCCGCTCCCACACAGTCCAAAAGGAGGGTCAATGAGAAGTGTATGACGCTGATTGGTCACTGATTGGTCAGCGTCATACACTTCTTTACAACACCCACTTGGTCAAAAGTAAAAACACGCCCAGTTGGTCTTTAAAGGGAATGTGTCGCTAGAAAATTTTGTTTTTGTTTTTAGTTAAACAGTTAGTAAATACATCATTAGACATTGTTCTAAATTTTTTCACAAGTCAGGAAATATTATATTCTATATATTATTCTATAATATTATAGATTCTAATTTATAACATTTCCATGTGCTGGTCACTAGAGGGAGCAATTCCCAAAATTGCAGCATTGGCATGTGGTAAAGCAACCACATTGCTTTATGCTGCAAAATTTGAGAAGACACACTTCGCTCTAGTGTGCTCAATTAATCCCCCTCCTTTATCCTGGCTAGTGCCAGGAGAAGGGAGGGGGTTGAATGTTCAAA
>NC_134687.1:553224459-553274394 GCF_050947455.1 Rhinoderma darwinii
TTTTCTCAACAAATAAAGGAAAAAAAGAACCCAAAATTTGTAAAGCAATTTCTCCCGAGTATGGCAATACCCAATATGTGGTCATAAACTGCTGTTTGGGCACACAGCCGAGCTCAGAAGGGAAGGAGCGCCATTTGGAGTGCAGATTTTGCTGGATTGGTTTCTGGGCGCCTGTGGGACCAAAACAGTGGAAACCCCCGAGAAGTGACCCCATTTTCTAAACCACACCCCTCAATGCATTTACCTAGTGGTGTAGTAAGCCTGTTAACCCTGCAGGTGTTTTGTAGAAATTAGTGTGCACTCGATGTTGCAAAGTGAAAATTGGGTTTTTCCCATAGATATGCCAATATGTGGTGCCCAGCTTGTGCCACCATAACAAGACAGCTCTCCAATTATTATGCGGTGTTTCCCGGTTTTAGAAACACCCTACAGGTGGCCCTAATCTTTTGCCTGGACATTCGACCAGGCTCAGGAGTGAAAGCGTACCATGCGAAATTGAGGCCTTATTTGGCGATTTACAAAGTATTGGTTCACAATTGCAGAGGCCCAGATGTGAAATAATAAAAAGTAACCCCTGAGAAGTGACCCCATTTAGAACCTGCACCCCTCAAGTCATTTATTAAGGGGTGTAGTGAGCATTTTCACCCCACACAGGTCTTTTCCATAAATGAATGCGCTGTGGATGGTGCAAATTAAAAATTTATATTTTTCCCTAGATATGCCATTTCAGTGGCAAATATGTCATGCCCAGCTTATGCCACTGGAGACACACACCCCAAAAATTGTTAAAAGGCTTCTCCCGGGTATGGCGATGCCATATATGTGGAAGTAAACAGCTGTTTTGGCACACTGTAGGGTTCAGAGGGGAGGGAGCGCCATTTGGCTTTTGGAGGGCGGATTTTGCTTGGTGGTAGATTTGTTTGAGTATTGCTGGTGTTTCCGTTTAGAATGTGGGGGTACATGTAAGCTGTACAGAGTATATCAGGGGCATAGTCAGGTGGTATAATAATGGGGTAAAAAAACAATAAAATTATCCATAGATGTGTGTTACGCTGTGAAGCAATCCTTTCTGCACAGGCCGGTGTCGCACTGATATATGGCGTCCTTTCTTATGCCCCTTTTGGTCCACACTCCGCACCTTTGCAGTTTGGGGAATTTTGCTGGGAAGTGTTATCCTGGTATAATACGGGTGCCCTCGCTTCTAGCAGATATGTTTGGGCCCTCCCCTTCCTGGTTCCCTAATTTTATGTTCTTGATAAATCGCCTCTTGAAACAGAAGAAATTTTCCCCTCTGGCCGGCACAACTGCATATTTTTTATTTCCTGACTTATTGGAGCCATAACTAATTTTAGTTTTTCATAGACTTAGTGGTAGGAGGGCTTTTTTTTTTGCGGGAGGAGCTGTAGTTATTATTGGTACCATTTTGGGGTACATGCGACTTTTTGATCACCTTTTATCCTTTTTTTTGGGAGGACAGCTAAACAAAAAAACTTAATTTTTTATACAGTGTTCACCATGCGTTATAAATTACATGTTAACTTTATTCTGCGGGTCAGTACGATTCCGGCGATACCTAATTTATAGAACTTTGTTTTACAACTTTTTGCACAATAAAATTACTTTTGTAAAAAGAATGTATTTTTTCTGTCGCCAAGTTGTGAGAGCCATGAGTTTTAAATTTTTTTGTCGACGTAGCTGTATGAGGGCTTGTTTTTTGCGGGACGTGCTATAGTTTTTATAGGTACCATTTTTGGAAACGTTTCGACTTTTTGATCACTTTTTATTCCAATATTTGTAGGGCAAAGTGACCAAAAAACCGAAACTCTGGTATAGTTTTTTACGGGTCTTTTTTACGGTGTTCACCGCGTGCAATAAATAATATAATATTTTGATACCTCAGGTCGTTACGGTCTCGGCGACACCAAATACGTATGGTTTATTATTTTTTTTCAGTAATAAAGGACTTGATAAGAGAAAGAGGGCGATTGTGTTTTATTTTATTACTTGAAACTTTTATTGTTTTGAAACATTTATTTTTACACTTTTTTTTACACCTTTTTTTTTTATACTTTTTTTACACTTTTTTTCAAGTCCCACTAGGGGACTTGAAGGTCCAACTGTCTGATGTTTTTTTTCTAATACATTGCACTACCTACGTAGTGCAATGTATTAGATCTGTCAGTTATTCACTGACAGCAAGCCGATTAGCCTTCGTCCTCCCGGCGGGGCCTAATCATCTTCCCTAATGGCAGAGCAGGAGGCCATTGTGTCTCCTGTTGCCATAGCAACCAGTCCTGATTGCCTGTCAGGGCTGGCGATCTGCTAGTAACCGCTAAGATGCAGCGATCTCTTTCGCTAGCTCCGGTTCCTGCCATTACAGGTGGATGTCAGCTGTAAAATGCAGCTGACTTACACCGCTGATGACGCCAGATCAGCTCCTGAGCCAGCGCCATCTTGCTGGTGGCTACGGAAGCCGATCAGGCTCCGCCGCCGGGCGGATCTTGACCGGCTTCGGTGCTAGGCAGACCGGGAGGCCAGTATTAGGCCTCCGGTTGCCATTGCAGCCACCGTTACCCCAGCAATTTCATTGCTGGGGTTCCGATGAGCTGCAAACACCTTAAGTGCATCGATCGCGTTTGAGCGCTGCACTTAAGGGGTTAATGGCGGGGATCGTAGCTAATTTCGGTCCCCGCCATTACAGCCCTATGTCAGCTGTAAGATACTGCTGAGATCCGGCGATGATGGCACCGGCTCAGCTTCTGAGTCAGTGCCAAACATTTGGCGTATGGATACGGCAATTTGCGGGAAGTCATGGCTTTCCATGGCGTACCCATACGGCAAATGTCGGGAAGGGGTTAATATAAGAAAGCTATATATAATGTGTGTGTATTAATAATATCTACATCGACCATTAGAAATAGAGTAAGTAGAGTAAAATTCCTTTATTCCGGCATCAGTGGGTCCTGGTAGGTACTGGTTTACTGGAAGGTCAAAGACGTTAACCCAAAATCTTTTTCTTTTTAATCATAGAATTTTGCTGTTTTATCTCCTTGTGATATCCCATATTCTATTACGGTTCTATGCTGCTAGGAAGTGATGCGTTTTTTTGATTATTGTATGCCAGAATAAAGGATATACTTATTACTAGGGATGCACCATGCATCGAAACTTCGATACTGTTTCGATACTCTGCATGCCCAAACAGTTCGATACCGTTATTTCATGTATTTCGATGCTGAGCCGTGCGGCCGCACAGCTCCGTATAGTAATACATGAATGTATGAGAGCAGGGCTGCAGCTGTGTAATACAGCCATTGCCTCGTTTCAGAGTCCTGACAAGTGCACGAGATGTGATGAATTTAACCTCCATGTGCCTCACATTAATAGTAATTAACCCCATCATGTACCTTACTCATTAACCCATTATGACTGAGAAACCTGGTGGGGTTAATTACTATTAATGTGAGGCACATTCAAAATTCATCACACCTCGCGCCTCACATCAGAAAATGGAAGAACTTTTTTTTTATTATTACTGTTGGCAAAGTGTCGTTTTGGTATCGAAATCGCAATACAACACGAAGTACCGGTATCGAAGTCCAAATTCTGGTATCGTGAGATCCCTACTTATTACCAGAAATCTCTATTTACCCACGGGAATGTTTCACCACTTAGTTCATGACCGTATGGGAAATAACGTTTTCCAGAGTGTGGTCTGTCTGTAGAGACGAGGTGACAGGGACATGTCATTTTGGCCGCTCTACAGCTGTATTATAAGACCTGGTTGTTCGTATTGTTATAGTAGGTGAACATAAGGTAAGTGAATCATTTGTGAATAGCCGTGCTATGTGAGGGTGTTTGTCTAATAGGGTGTGCGTGTCTGAAAGACTTGCTTGTTATGTCCTCAATGAGTAGATACAACTCCCTAGCAGTTCATATGGGAATGCAGGTGTGTTGTTGTCTATACGTCATCTTAAACCCGTCGTCACACTAGATCTGGAGCGCTTGTATAAAAATCCTGAAAAATAGCTTGATTGTGTACTCACAGTCCTGACCTTTACTGACCCAGCGTTAACATAGCAGAGCTAAGAGCAGTCATTTGTTTTGACAGCAGAATTAATTGAGGCTAAAACATTAGAAATTCCACTTGTATCAAGCTGTTCATTAGGAATTGCTCTCTGGCTTTAGTGCTGTCAGAAAAATAAAATGTCCCACTCTGATTAAATAGCAGAATGATGGCCGGTCCACTGAATCTCCGAAGAGAGGTTGAATAAACTTTCTACTGCGGAAACGATTCCGAAGTGACACGCTGCAGGAGGGAGGTCACGATGTGCACTGATATCCAGCTGGGCTGTCAACTGGCACCATGCCAGGCACGCAAAGCCTTGCCACTCACTGTGGCATGGGAAGCGCATACAGGAGATGTGAAAAGAGCTTCTCAATCTCTCTCTGCATAATCCTGCTAGAAAATAATGTTTCATTTTGCTGACTGCATTGACTACCTTACTTTTATGTTAGCTGCTCAGCCACCGAGCATGCTTTGTATGCACTGTATGTAATAAGAAGGATTGAAGTCCTCACGACGAAGTGCAAGCAAATAGGAATTCACAAGTATTAAAATGACAGACTGCGTGTGTAAGACGTGCACTCATTGCTTGTCGTTTCTTGCCCGTTCTACATCGCTCTCTTGCAGAGTCGGGTTACTTGTAATTTTACAATTCTCAGAGATGATCGTCAGGTTGTACTGATCAGTACTTTATACAGTGTCATTTGTGCCTGTCATGGATCGGCCATGCTAACGTCGCACAATATTGCCACATGACTTCTTGTAATAATTCGAAGACGTACGTGACGTCAGTGTGGGCAACACGGCACAAGTGCCTTCATTTTATTATAGAAGCTGATTTATGTATAAATTAAAAGGAATTGTAATTCCCAGAAAACCCCTTTTAAATAGGGCCTCCCACCAGGACAGTAAGTCCTAATATTGCTGATCAGATATACAATACAGACTCCTGCGGTGCCCATCATGTGCCTGGAAGATAACCTGTCATGTGTACCCGCTCAGATATACAGCAGTGCCTCGAGATAGCAATCTTACATGTTGTCAGTGACAGACTAGTTTCTTGGGCCCATCAGAGGAAATCATTCTGACGCCCCCCCCCCCCCATCCATACAGAACATGTGCAAGTCCACTTGACATTTTATTGTAATCTTTGTTGTCGTCATCACACACCTATCAATAAGTTTTTTTTGTGTTCTTCAACCATAAGATATAGACTAGTGGCTAGTGATTGGCTACAAAGCCAGCTCTAAATGGGGTTGTCCTCTGCTGGACCTTTGGAACCCATTGCTGCATCATAGCCTGCGCCCCCTTCTCGTATTGTGGTGGGCTAGTCTGAGCCTAGCAACTGTAACTTCAGGATACTGGAATCCTGTTTCTAGGTGGTCCGGGATGCAGGATTTCTGTGGGTCCTAGTTTAGTTCGCATTAGAATGTACGATGTCAGATATTTGTGAGAGCGAAAGTCATCTGTGTTAGGGCCCCATGCACACGACCATACCTTTCAGCCATAATTACGGACCCATTCATTTCTATGGGCGATGGACAGCTTTCCATATTTTTACAGATGGGAGTCCGTTCATAGAAATGTTCCGTAAAATATAGAACGTGTCCTATTCTTGTCCGTAATTACGGCACGCACTCCCCATAGAAGTCTATGGGTGCTTCTGTAACTCTGGACGGCTACGGATGGGCAGCCATAGCCATCCGTAATTACGGTAGCATTGCTAGGCGACGCCAGCTTTGCAGATGTTGCTCATCATTTGTGTTTTTCTTGTTTTTGTGAATCCTTATATACAGATGCACTACAGACCGTATTTGCGGGTAGCGTTCCATATATGCGGATAAGGGCCTGTTCACAACAGCGTTGGCTTTCCGTTGAGTTGACTGCGCTATTGATTCCGTCATAAAAACAGAAACCTGACGGAATGGTGACAAACGGAAACCGTTAGCAATGTTTCCTTCACCATTGATATCAATGGTGATTCAAATGGAAGCTACGGTTTCCGTTTGCCTTTCCATTGAGAGGTTCTCCCGACGGAAACCTCAGACGGAACCCCTCAATGGAAAGCCAATGCTTATGTGAACAGGCCCTAAGTTGCTGATGACTATGGATCTGTATTTATGGACAGTATTTACGGATGGATGAAATTACGTGTGCATAGAGCCTTAGGCCCCTTTCACACGAGCATAAAAATCATCTGTAATTGCAGACCCCAATTACAGTCCGCACTTACGGACGCATTCACTGCTATTGTCCATGGATACCTTCCCGTAGAAGTGAACCGCAAAATATAGGACATGTCCTGTCTTTTGCTTTTTACGGTCTGTACTCCCACATGGCCGAAAATGCGGATGGCAGCCGGCCGTGCCCGCAATCGCCATCACTTTCTGATTAGTGGGGGTCCACCTACCGACACCCCCACTGATCCTGAGAATGAGCCCTGTGCAGAGAACTGCAACATTGCTCTGTTGAAATCAAAGGAGCCGGGCTGCTGTACGGTTTACAAATGGTGGGCACAAGCGCCCCTCTTCCACCAATTAGGAAGTTATTAAATATCCTAGCGATCTGCTATCACCATCTGATGAGAAACCCCTTTAATCCTAGTTCCAAATTTAAAGGGGTATCACAATAAGCTATCACCTATCTACTGGTTAGGTGATATCTGTTAGATCGGTGGGGGTCCAACCGCCGTGACCCACATTGTTCCCCAGCTGCAAGTCCGCTGCCAGGAGGCGATGAGTGGAGTTTTTTTTCTCTCTTCGTCATTTCTTGCTCATGTCCTATAAACTAATGTGCACTAGGGGGCGATGGAGTGATTATCGTGTCTACATCACCATGAATGTGAAAAGCTGGAAGTCTGAAATCATGTTTAATTATAATGAAAATGTTTAAAAAAATAAAACCTGGCCTATGTCTCTGGTTATTAGTGACCTGTTGGATTTTGTTTCTTTCTATAGCCATTTTTTTATTTTTTTTTAATGTAAAAACTAGGCGTGCTATTAAATATCAGACATTTCATAAGGTTAGTGGAAAAATTTCAGTATAAGACAACCGGAGACCACAAGCGGGACAATGTGATAAATAATTGTGATGGTTTTAAAAACGGATACGGCCACCTTTTGGAAACCTCACCATTGTTCTGCTCTCATTGCACCCTTTGATGTCCCCTCTACGTCTAACATTCTTGCTAGTAATATGTACATTTTAACTTTTTTTTTTTTTTTTTAAATATCTTGTTTGTAGATAAAGTTTTATTCTATTTTTTTTATGTAGGTCCCATTGAATTTGAGGAGTGCAATGCTGCCGTTGCAGTAGAGGGTAAGTTCTACAGTATTATAGCATGTAATTCACCTCTTGAAGCAAATTGGAATGAATTCTAATACCTAAAGCTGCTACTTTATGTTCCAGGTGTAAAGCAGAAGAAAAGGAAGACTTTTGGTCTTCCAACTATAATTAAGAAAGAGAAGGACACAGAGTCCGTGTAAGTGTTCACTGGGTTGGGATTATTACTTGAGCATTTGTTGGTAAAAGTCGTCTGTAACATAAAGGGCTGCTCTTCTCAAGTGTAGTCTCCAAACCTGGGTTTACGAGGCCATACAGCAGGATTTATCGCCAGTAGCTCTTCAGCTTCATACAATGTCCACCCACTTTTGCTCTGAGATGTCTCACTCTTGGGATTATAGGATAGATGATTGGGAAAACATAATGCTTTGGCTTTGCCCCATGACAAGGTGCAAGGTGTTAATATATAATCGCTCTAGCCGTAAAACGGACGATACTGATGTCACGATTACTCAAGATTCACTGTGTAAATCTCAAGGTTACTTTGTCCTATGTGATTGCAAAATGAAACCGTATTGTATACAGGACTCGTCAGTTGTGTATTGTGTCTGTATTCATTGCTGGGCAGAGATCACATAGCTCTAAAAAGAAAAGAAGTGCTATTGAAATGGAACCGTTGTGAAGAGCAGAAGCAAGTGTATGTGAAAAGGACCATCTAGCCCTCCTCACCAGCTTCCATAATAACAGGTTCTTTCTCTTTTTTTATAGGGAGAATGTGGACGCGGATTCAATTGTAAGTAACCTCCACCCCCCCCCTAACTAGACATACAGTTCATCGATTGTAGATCTGCATTAGCCACTAGATGCCGGACTTGACCTCCTTTCAAAACACTGTGCAAAGTAAAAGCTCTGTAAAATGTGTCCATTCCATAATAAAGGGGTATTCCCATAATCGAAATTATCACCTATCACAGGATAGGTGATAATTGTCTGATTGCTCGGGCCCCACCACTGTAGTTTGCGGTTTCCGCCCCAAAACTTTGAATGGAGCAGCAGCGCGCATACTCTACTGCCTCCCCATTAAATAACCTCCTCGCTGCGGTCGAGCAGTGAGGAAGATAAGGGGTTCGCAACCCCCGTTCTCGCGATCTGTGGGGGCTCAAGCGGTGGGGCCCCCAGAGATCAGACAATTATCACTTACCCTGTGGATATGGGGGATAACTTTTTATTTCTGTGAATAACTCCCTTAAGCGGACAGCCTGACTGATGCCAGTTAAATTTGGCACCCTAGTTTTATATTTTGTTTTATTGTCTGGTAAATTATTAATTCATTTATTGATTTGACATTTTACCCAGCTTGTAGGAAACCTACTTGAAAAACAAGGACACATTTATGTTCAGTTTAGATGCTCTTGTGCCTCACTCCCCCTCCCTGCACCCCCTCCTAGAATTCTTTTAGTTACACATTACATATACAAGCCTTGTGGCACATTTTATTTTGTTGTGGTAAACCAAATTGTGGAGGTTTTAAACCTGTGGCTCTTGCACTGCATTCAGGTGTGTGGCAAGGATACTGGCTACCTGGCTGCCTTGTGCAGGTGTGGTGTTCACGGCTAGTGGAAAGCGGCAGTTTCATATAGGAGAGCAGTGGTAGTAAAGTTGTAGACTATCTCACAACAAATCTCGGGACCAGCAGGATTAGACTATGGGGTGCTGGATTATTAGATTCATTATTCTTCTGGATGATCCTGGAGAACAGCGGCATGTTAGTCACTCTGATGTCAGCATTGTACTATATTTCCCAGGCTTTACACAAAGGTCAACTACAATAACACATGAATAAGTGCGTGCAGGAGAAAGGACGTGTGCAGTGACCTTGATAAGGGAAGAGTGCTTGGTCATGGTATTCAGGTGTTGTCCCAAAGTACAATTGTGTGCGTGTTTAAGTCCTATAAACTTTTATGGAGGAGAAAAACGCATGCTTTGTAAATCGTTTTGGTTTTCATGATTGACATAAGTCGTGTTATACAGAGCTTGGTGGCCATTGGAATCTTTAGTTTTTCTATTTGTGTGTATGCAATAATGTTTAGTCTTGTGCAGTAGAATGTTACCCTGATACAAAGAATTTCTAAAAGCTATTTATTCATGCAAGTAAATGCTTCTGCAGTCATCCATTAATCAGAGAAACGTCGGCCTTGGGCGCGCACTTTTGGCAGGTCACTTATGATTTAACTGTAATCATCACAAAAGATGTAGTTGAATTGTAAGAACTTTGTATCTTGAGAAATCTCAAATGTTTTGTAAAGACCGCGTTTTTTCACATTTATAAGACTGTGCCCTTTTTGGTTTCTTAGAGGGGTTGTCCTGGTACAGGACTGTTTTTCATACTGATGACCTATCCTTAGGATAGGTCATCAGTATATGATCGGTGGAGGTCCAACACCTGGACCCTTTACCTATCCGCTGCTCCGGTTGCCTCTGGGCACTGGATGTCATGCAGTGTTCAGTGGCAGAAGCAGATGGATCCGTATACTGCATAGCGGCAGTGCTGTATTGTAACTCTGCTCCTATTCATTTATATAGGAGAAGAGCTGCAGTACTGCAGCATTACCGCTATACTGTGACCGGAGCCATCTGCTTCCGCCATGGATATTCGTTGCCTGGAGGCAGCCGGAGCTGCTGATCGGTGTGGGCTCCGGTTGTCGGACCTCCACTGATCATATACGGATGACTTATTCTGTGGATAGGTCATCAGTATGAAAAACTGCCCCATACCCGGACAACCCTTCTATGGTTTTATATACATTAGATGAACGTCGGCTGGACAGTCAACTATCTGTGTATGGGGGTGTCCGGATTCTTCCTGACTGTAGATATCCGTGGAGAGAAGGTTTAGACATGTTGGATTTCAAAATGCCCAAACCTTCATTCTCATGGCATATAAGCCACTGACATTCAATACACATTCCTCATACAGGAGCTTGCAAGGGTGGAGTGAATGCAGAACAAGCGTCCGGACAAAAGATAGCTAAGGTCTATGGCCACCTTAATTCTCAATATTTTCTTATATTTAATCAAGTATTTGCAATGACGAAAGCAGCCCATCTCTCTCAGCTTAATGGCCAATGTGGATCACCTCCAGGAACTCCTTTTATATGAGGGATGTCAGATTATAATTCTTAGTCCATTAACGGAGAGCAACACACTAATCTGCATACAGTGCCCACTTCCTTTTAGCCCTAAAGGAATTCTGCCTGCAAAAAAAACCTCTGTGTGAACAGGGCCTAACTGTCATTGGAAATTTCTGCTAAATGCCTTTGCTGTCCCATACAGATCTTCACTGCAGTGACTTGAGAGAGAGCTTGGATGTATAATTTCTGTGTTTCAACCTTACGAGTATTTCTAAATGCATTAGGTGAAGAGTGAAATTCCTAGGAGCGTTCTCTAACTTGCAATAGTCACGTTACTAATGAAGTGCGGATTCTCGATAGCTGCGAGGTTAAATCACCGAAGTGGCTCCTAATTTGGTTTGACTTACAATGTTTACTTTCTGACTTGCTTGTTTTGGTACTTGGGGTTAATAATTTATGAGACACATTGAACTGGAAACGTATCAGTCTTCCGTGCAAGGATTGAAAGTATTGGGTGTTTTGCAAAGCTGTGTTACTTGCATTCTCCTTCCCACATCGCGTGTTGTCCATAATGCAACAACTTCTTAGCTGCCGTGTGGAAAAAATAAGTTCTTATGTGCCAACAAGAGGGACACTAGTATACATTGATATTTTACTGACGGGCTTGCTTTTTCATGTATGGGCGGATGCTGCTACACTAGACAATAAGGATTAGTATTAGCGATGACTGACTGTGTTTAGTACTAGTCAATACATACGGTGGTGATCGTAATTCCTTTCTCATCTCTGGATAGAAATAATATAAAAATTTGAAAAGCGCATTCCAACAAAATGAAACAAAACTTATATACAGGTGCAAGAACGCCTGTGACTGCAAATTTTAAACACAAATATTGTATGTGATTCATATATGTGGGGTTAGTGACCGCCTCCATTTTTGATCTTGCATTCCTCCCATTCTGCCCTGGGTGATTTAAATTTGTTTAATGTTGGTTCCTACCATCCCCAAGTGTATGTAGGCGTAGTCCCAGTTCTGGGTGTATGTGCAGCGTAGGTTCCCACCTCATAGAGGTCGCCTTGTCGTGGCAGGTGGGCTCACACAATTTGATCAAAATGTGCGCTAAGAACCTCCCTTTTGTAAGTAGATTTGGCAGTAATGCATATTTATATATATTTAGTGGCATTAGTGTTCGCAGAGTAAAAGGAAAGTGAGGCAGCACTACCAAATTTGTGAAAAAAATGATCTTTTTATTCCAGGTGTGTGCCACACACATGGAATAAAAGGATCTTTTTTTTTTCACACAAATTTGGTTGTTCTGCCTCACTTTCCTTTTACTTGTATTGAAGGGTCATTGGACTGTGACCTAAGAGGCTTGTATCCAACTTATATCTCTTTGCCCAGTGCTGCTGATCTATACTTGCTTTCTGTAGTGTTCGCAGAGTGTTGTCGCCATTTGCTTGTGTGCTGGATAGAAATAATGTCACTCTTGGAAAGTAAAGTAGTCCTTGATTAGAAGTGTCTGATAAGAGGGCAACTGTATCTTAACCTTCTATGTACATTTAAAGAAGCACCCCAGCCCCACCTATATTTCTTCTAGTCGACAGCTACATGTTGTTAAACAATCATCTGTTCTTATTTATAAGTGATATACTCTTACTTTCTAAAATATTTGACTTTTGGTTTCCTAGTCCAGGAGCCATGTTTTTCTCCCCAGCTTCTTGATCAGGATTTTCTTGCTTCCATTGCTTAGTTGGTGCTATGCTTAGTGCTGTGCGAATAACGGTTGCGACATGACTCCACACACAAAAAGGAAGGATTATCTGTGCCTGAGTCATTCACTATCTAACAGGAGTTACTTCTCCCTCCTATCAAGGTGACCACCTCACTACACTGAAATCTAAGCGCAGAGCAGGTAGTCGCCTTGCAGTCCCATCAGCTGCAGACTCCAGCAATTGTTAGTACAGATTCTCATGAAGACAACCCCTGTCCATATGCCCTATAGACGACATCTGAATGACTGCCATGTAGTACAATATTTCTCCTGGCTACCACTGGCTGTGTGCCGGGAGCAGAACACTTGGCGATCCCAGTGGCCACATTTTGAAAGGGGTTGTCCCTGAGACAACCCCTTTAAGTATTGCCTTACTCCTGACTGGTAACATTATGCAAGGGGTTTCTTACTGTTCAATCTATGCTGCCATATATCTTGGGCCACACAGTCAAATAAGTGACAATATTGGAAGTACATTGTTGCCTGTAGTCATACGCTAGGTTGACCTGAAAAGCCGGCCATACACATGATAGCTATTTGCTGAGCGTTCATTCGGCTGACACCTATTTCAATCGACCTCTAGCATTGACATATCCCCTAAACGAATAAAAGATTGGGTATGTTAAAATCCAACATTGCTGATCCTGCTCTCCGCTTACGTCTGCTGTCAGGGAAAGTCAGGAGGCCCCCATACACATAAAGCCCCATTCACATTGCGTTTGTTCTATCCGCCGGGAGTATGTTTTTAAACACTAAAAAAGTATTGAAACGTCTGTTTGTCATGGTTTACTTTGGGATACTGTTTTTTTTTTAAGTACTGAAAAGCGTAATCTGCTACACTATTCTGTACTTCAAAAAAAACGTACACGCGACGTAATGTTTTTTTTTTTAGCATTGATCTCAATGGACGACGTATGCAAACGTAATGCTATGCATTTGTATCCGTTTACATACAGTAAATCTATCCTTTTTTTTTTTCTCTGTTCACTTTAAAAAAAAAAGTATACTTTTTTTTTAGGTAAAAAACAGACAAACGTATACCGACGTATGAGTATATGCTAAACGTACACGCTAAACAGACGTAAACAGAAAATGTTACACGTTTGTATAAATTTTCAATGGTCCACGTTTTTATCGGCGGATAGCACAAACGCGATGTGAATGGGGCCTAAGCTTGTCATCTGATTATGCCAAAATCTGGTTCGGACAACCTTTATTTTATGTGTATGACCAACCTTAGGTGGGCTCCACTAGATTGAAGGTGGTTTTACACTGGGCAATTATCGGGTAAATGATCGTTCATAGAACTCTCGTTGCCGATAATTGCACTGTGTAAACAGGGCAGCGATCAGCAAGTAGACTGCCAAACGCTCGTTCATCGTATCGTTTTAAGAAGTAAAATATCGTTGTCGGCAGCACATCTTGTTTAAACAAGAAGACACGCTGCCGACAGGATACAAATGTATGGGGACGAGTTGTCGGAGTAACGACAGCTCGTCGCCATCCATAGCTCCGTGTGACAAGAGCAAACGAGCGCCGATCAACAAGCTGTCTCGTTGATCGGCGCTTGCTGCACTGGCCAACATCGGCCCGTGTAATAGGGCCTTTAGACTCAATGCAATGTTTTATCTTGGTGAATCCTGTTCCAACAATGCTACTGTATGTAGATGACATGTCAGTATTGTGGATTATTAAGTCTTGTGTTCATTTTACAGAACCTCCCTGCTGTTGATGATGATGGGTACAGTTTAAAGCCAGAAGAAAACCTGAATTATATCCTTTTCCACCATGTAATATTTATATAATCATTAATGTTCATGTTAGTGTGTGGAAACTGACAAGAAATATCTTGATACATTTTTAGTATGAGCTAATGGTGAAGTAGCCATCTAAGGCTATGTTCACACGCAAAACAAAAAACGGCTGTAAAATACGGAGCTGTTTTCAAGGGAAAACAGCCTCTGATTTTCAGCCGTTTTTATTTATGCGTTTTTTTTAGTGCCGTTTTTGGAGCTGTGTTTCTATTGACACAATGAAAAATGACTCCAAAAACGGCTCAAGAAGTGACATGCACTTCTTTTTACGAGGCGTTTTTTTTTATCGGCCGTTTTTTTCTAACGGCTGCGTAAAAAAACTCCCCGTCGGAGCGAACCGCCATTTTTCCCATTGAAATCAATGGGCAGATGTTTTGGAGGCGTTTAGCCTCTGTATTTTTAAGCCATTTTTCGAGGCGTTTACAGCCCGGAAAACGGCCAAAAATAGGCCGTGTGAACATATCCTAAAAGCGGGGTATATAGAAGTTATAGGCGGCATTATGCTTGGGTTCTTAATTTGGCATTATGCTTGGGTTCTTAATTTGGCATTATGCTTGGGTTCTTAATTTGGCATTATGCTTGGGTTCTTAATTTGGCTGAGCCAGAAAGATGAGAAGCTAATAAACGGCAATTATCGCTTTCTGGCATGGTTAGAGGAGGTGAGTAGCTGCCAATAACTTCTAGTTCCACCTATCTCAATAAAATAATACTGTAGTATAGGAAAAAGACAGACTTCCCAATTTATTTATTCTCCAGTGTAAGCCATCCAGGGGGTTTCTGGCAGCCCCTATAGATAAAGGCAGAATCCTGCCTCAACTTGTTACCTAACGCCTCATTCACACGACAGGGTCAGAGTGTCGGCCGGGAAAATCGACCGTTTTTCCTGGCCGTTTTGCATCCGTTCCGAGCCGTGTTGCCGTTTTTAACGGCCGATTTTGACCCGTTTTGCATCCGTTTTTTTCCCTGTCCGTTTTAAAATCGGATGAATTTCATTTAAATTTGTTGCCACACACAGCCCTTTGTAGATAATGCCACCCAGCCCCCTGCAGGTGATGCCACCCTGCCCCCTGCAGGTGATGCCACCCTGCCCCCTGCAGGTGATGCCACCCTGCCCCCTGCAGGTGATGCCACCCTGCCCCTGCAGGTGATGCCACCCTGCCCCCTGCAGGTGATGCCACCCTGCCCCCTGCAGGTGATGCCACCCTGCCCCCTGCAGTATGCACCCACCCCACCCCTCACAGGTTGCACCCACCCCACCCCTCACAGGTTGCACCCACCCCACCCCTCACATTCCAGGAGAAGTCACTGACTTCAATGTCCATATATGGACAGTGTAGTCACTCACTTCTCCTGCAGCGGAATCCCCGGCCATAGAGTGGCATCCCCGGCAGAAGTGAGTGGCATCGCTGTGTCCATATATGGACAGTGTAGTCACTCACTTCTCCTGCAGCGGAATCCCCGGCCATAGAGTCGGGGATTCCGCTGCAGAAGTGAGTGACATCGCTGTGTCCATATATGGACAGTGTAGTCACGCACTTCTCCTGCAGCGGAATCCCCGGCCATAGAGTCGGGGATTCCGCTGCAGAAGTGAGTGACTTCGCTGTGTCCATATATGGACAGTGTAGTCACGCACTTCTCCTGTAGCGGAATCCCCGGCCATAGAGTCGGGGATTCCGCTGCAGAAGTGAGTGACTTCACTGTGTCCATATATGGACAGTGTAGTCACGCACTTCTCCTGTAGCGGAATCCCCAATTCCGACTCCTACAGGGAGCAAAAAAAGACCGCCCTCCTCCTCACATGCACTCTGCACTGTGAGGAGGAGAGAGAGAGAGCGAGCGACAGAATACATGGCCATCACTCGGGACACATTCCGGTGATAGCCGTGTATTACCCAGCCCCATAGACTTCTATGGGAGCCGGGCGGCCGGGTAAACGGCCGAAAATAGGGCATGTCCCATTTTTTGACGTCCAGGTTTCCCGGGCCGTCAAAAAATCGGTCGTGTGAATAGCCCCATTAGGGGTCTATTGTTATAATGCAGCCGGGTGACGGCCGATTTATGAACGACCGTCACCCGGACGGTAAAACCCTGTCCTGTGAATAAGGGCTTACTGATGTAGACTTTAATACACTCCTTCTTCCCTCTGAATGATACTCACAGGCCAGTGCCGTGGATTTCATAGAACTTTGTTATAGTGTTTTTCATGGTGTGAGGAGCATATGTTCCTCAGACATGTGCATTGTCAGGGTATGTTCACACGCTTAACCAAAAATGTCTGAAAATACGGAGCCGTTTTCCCATTGTCGGTACAGAACGGCGTTTTCCCATTGAAATAAATGGGCAGATGTTTGTAAGTGTTCTGCTTCCATTTTTTCGGTCGTTTGCGGCCCGAAAATAGTCCATATGAACATACCCTTACAGTACAAGACGTTCTCGGTTACCAGAGACGTTGTATTAATGTAGAAGCGCTCCTCATTTATTCATTGGTTTGTGTTTACATGTGATTTAAAAAGGTTTTCCAGGTGTCATAAAATTAGCAATTTTACCTGCAAATGGCGTCATTTACAACAACAAAAAACACAACTGCTTGTCCACGGTCCTCCCAGATAACCCCTCTAAAGAACTTGGCAGAACTTTATTTTTCAGAAAGTCCAGCTCAGATATTAGGGCCTGTTCACATCAGCGTTCGGTTCCTTTGATGGGTTCAGTCAGACCTTTCTGTCAGAGGAACCAATCAACGGAAAGGCGGACAGAAACTATAGCTTCCGTTTGCATTACTATTGATTTCAATGGTAATTCTTCTGTTGCTAATGGTTTCCTTTTGCCACCGTTCTGTAAGGTTTCCGTTGTTTTGGCGGAATCAATAGCACAGTCGACTGCGCTATTGATTCCCAAAAAAACCAGAAACCTTATGGAACAGAGACAAACTGAAACCATTAGCAACAGAAGAATTACCATTGAAATCAATAGTAATGCAAACGGAAGCTATAGTTTCTGTCTGCCTTTCCGTTGATTGGTTCCTCTGACAGAAAGGTCTGACTGAACCCATCAAAGGAACCGAACGCTGATGTGAACAGGCCCTTAAATGTCCTCACTTTAATGTGTAGTTATCTGTAGTTGAACACATATATCGATTTCTGTCGTCCATAAGCAACACATCGCATAGTCTTACTGTGTTTAGTTAGTGCTCCGCTTTGGTGCAGATTCAATTGAGCTCATTGGACTCTAATATATCGCTACTTCAATTGGAAAATACATGCAAATAGACCGCATAACCACTAAGATGTGGCAGGAAAAAAGAAACCAAAATGCCCACTACGGGAATACTATGAAGTACAATATCACCCTTCAAACGGGATATTTACATGCTCACTTCAATACTAAAATACAATACAAAAATAGAGCAGGGGTTTATTTCTTTTTCATGATAGTCAGTGGAGTCACAAGCATCCAGTACCACTGGTATATAGCGGACATACAGCCTAAATTACTAGCCTTTTTTGTGCCAACTTGCATACAGCTGTTGCATGCTTGCCCTCATCCATATGGAAACTGCATGCAGGCTCGGGGTTCTTAATAAAGTCATGGTGTATAGGGAAAGGAACCAAAATGCCTCTCGCTCCCATTACAAATCTAACAGCCCTGGGAACAGCTGCATCCAAGTTACACCCAGTGGTTTGTGCAGACGTTTGTTGTATATGACGATGTGTACGTTTTTAAAGTTCAAAAACGTATGCATTTGTAACATGCCTACGTTTTTTGTGGCATACGTCTCTATACGTTTGTGTCCGTTATAAAAACATATACTTTATTTTGTTTGGTTGAATCAAACTTTGTAAAGTCAAGATTTCCCATATAAGGTTACAAAAACGTATACATTTTACGTATGCAAAGGTAGGGTTTAATATTGCATACGTCATCCATACGTCACCATTGACTTCAATACAAATAAAAAACGTATACGTTTTGGAAAAGCACTGAAAAGCTTTTCAGGACATGGAAAAAAAAAACCGGATAAAACGTAAGCACAAACTACGCCGTTAGGGCGTCCGTCCTGACCATAGAAATCAATGGGCACGTTTTCTCATGTCAAAATGTGCACATCAGATGTAGAGTAAAAACGAGATGTGAACTTAGCCTTACATGTGGATTTTGCAGCTGATTTCCAGCGGATGCGAAGGGTGAAATGCTCTAGAAAATCCACAACTTGATAGGATTTTTCCTCTGCAGATTTTAAAATCCACAGAACACCCCTTAATTCTGCAGTGGAAATATGCGCTACATGTGAATGCGGTTTTGAAAACCCGATTTATATTTTTTGTACGAAATCTGGAACAGAACCCTTTACTTCTGCGCCATTCTGAATAGTAAATGCCTTAACAACTTCACACATACCAAAGAAAATCACTTTTACTCATCAAGTGACTGTGACTCAGACGATGACGGACCTAAAAAATTTCATGTGGAGATCAAACCTGTGCAGCCAAACAATGGACCTCATCACAACGTGGCCTCCCTTGATGAGCTGAAAATGTCCATTGGGAATATATCCCTCTCTCCAGCACCGTCCGTGAGTAATTATGTCTCGCCAACGTCACTTTGTAGGTTGTTAAAGTGGAGTTATTGTTGCAAGCCAACATATATAGCTGCAATATTGCCTGAATATTACCCATAAAGGGTTTGTCAGTATTAGAAAAACATGGCTGCTTTCTTCCCAGTACACCTGTCCTTGAGTTGTGTCTGGAATTGCAGCTCATTAAAGTGAATGGGGCTGAACTGCAATACCAGTCACAACCTGAGGACAGGTGTGGGGAGCCATGCACAAAGAAACCCAGTGTATTTATGCATTATCCGGATTACCCTTTGATTTCAGTCTGTGCAATGTAATGCTTCATTTCACCTTTATAATAATATACAGATCAGGTAAAATGAAAAGTTAAAGCTCTATACTCATCTATTCAATACCAGCACTAAGATTTTTTTTGCCTTGATATTAGTATGAGAACGTGATGTCCATTGTGACCAGTTGTTGCTGCCCGCAGTGACGTTTGATCCACAAGTTGCTATTGGCAGCTGCCAGTTACGTGTTCCCTGTCATCCCTATGGCTGTCATGTCATCAAGCTAATTTCAACATTGGAGTGGTGGAGAGTAACAGAATTGTAAATGTGTGATTATATTAGAACGCTTTTTTATTTTTACAATTTAGGCGATCCGGAACCTATTTATAAGTTTTTATTTTTTATTTTTTTTAAAGAGGAGCTATCCTCTCTCCTGACATGTCTGTTTTAGTAAATACTTGTAATCCTCATGAAATAACAATCTAGCGCATCTTTTCTTAGAACTCTACATTGTGCGGTTCCTCTGTTATTCCTCCTGGAAGTGTATAACAGCTGGGTGCTACCATTTAACTGGTCTTTGGGCCCTATTGACAAGTGAAATGGTAATACCCAGTTTTGAAAAAGATGGGCTTCATGTATTCGAATAGTCCCTGAGAAAAAGAACCTTGTAGCTATGTAGAGCGAGGACACTTTTTCTCTAAAACTATTTTGAAGGCCCAAAATACTGAACTGCCGAACAGCCATCTGATGCTTTCAAATGTATTTGGTAATCTGCAGTGATACTATTTACATTTTACCAACTGCTTGCTGAAATCATTATTTTAATATGCCAAAATGTTTCGATACTAATGAATTTGTAATACTACTTTTTCTTTTTTCTATAATACGGACAACAGCGTCAAAGTCCGGTGAGTATGCGCTGAAAATCACTACACAAAGATGTCGCTGGATCTTCTATATCAGAAAAAGTTTTTTTTTGTTTTTTTTTGTTTTTATAAGGTCCAATAAATCTACATTCAATGGTGTGCATATTGTTGTTATGACCTCCTTTATTTTTTATATTTAAAAAAATAATAATAATAATTTTGTCATGTAGAGCACTGGTTTTCTTTGAGCGGTGCCCATCCACACATTTCTTAATTGAAAAGTTCGGACCAACAGTAAAGGAGTTGATGAAAAGCTGTATTCTGATTGGCTGCCTTGAGCAGCGCCTCCAGTTTTTGTCTGCGCTGGTATTCATGATCCCCCGTATAAATGCTCCTCCCACCCCGCTCACCATTGAATGATGGTTGCTGCGTATCTTCCTGTATACTCAGCGGCTGCCAGTCAGTGGCAGTTATTTTTTTTGTGGCGTTTGGTCTAATAGCACAGTGGACCTGTCACTATAATATGCTGCCCTTGAATAGGGCAGTATATATAGGGAACCAGATCGCTTGATGTGGCGAAAAATTTTTTTTGTTGCAGGTCTTGTTTATCCAATTTTTAAGACTTGTCATGTTTTCTGAGAATGTACAAATGTTTTTTTTTCCTTCTAATTTCTAGGCACAACTGACGAGGAATACATCAAGTAAGATTAATTTTTTTTGCAGCCATACTTTTTTTTTTTACATCTTGAATTTATTTTACATCTTTGAGCAAGCCGCCATTTGTTTTCTCTTTTTCATATTTAGGTGAAGAGATGACCAGGTTGAAAATGCCTGGAACTATAGAGTAAGTTATTAGAAAGCCCTTTATGTGTCAAAAACATGCAGAGTCATTTTTAACCAGGAAAAAATACTTGTACCTTTTGAGATTATGAAAGACATTGGCTATGATTTTGGTTAAATCCATAGTTTGAGTGATGGTCTTCTGCATCAGGTAAACCATACACTATGTAACGTCATTAAATGCGAAGGTCAACTTTGTTGAGTCAACCTGCACTTTAAAGGGGATTTGCAGTGCCTTAGGCTTCTTTCACACTACGTTTACTACCGTTTACTGAGGTTTCCTTTCAAGGCTAAGTTCACCCTACCGTTAATATACGTTTACCTCTCTTCCCTCAAGAGAAGATTGAAAGAAACGGAACACAACGTTTCCATTAGAATTACCATTGATTTCAATGGTAATCCGTTTCAGTTGCTTTCCGTTTTTCTCTGTCCGCTAGGTTTTCGTTTTTGTTTTTTTTCACAGAAACAAAAGATCTGCAGACTGCACTTTTGCATCCGCTGGCGATCCCACCACTGGGACCCTCACCAATCACTAGAACAGGGGGCTCATCCCCCTCACTGTCCCTCCCTACTGCACCCTGACACTCCATTCAATGATGGAAATAACCGAAGGCAATCACTGCGGTTGTGCATTAGGGAGGAAGGGAGGGCTTGGGACTCCTATTCTAGTTATCGGTGGTGGGGCCCCAGCGTTCAGTCATTTATCACCTTTCCTGTGGGTAGGTGATAAATGTCTATGGTAGGACAACCCCTTTAATGCACACGTTAGCTGTATAGTGCTGAAGTAGAAAACCAGTGCAGCTCCAAGGCAAGAATGACACCTGGAATAGGCAAGTTTTCGGTTTGTTGTCTTTGTTTACTTTGTGTTGAGTTAGTATTTGGAGGGAAACTGTTATAAACACAGTACTTTCTTCAGTGGATATCCTTATGCAATTGCTCCTTTTACAAGTGAAAAAGAGCAGGGAAGCTTTGGCCCTGTGCAGCATTTGCTACTATGTCCGGCTAAATGACGGAGTCCTGACCGAACCCAATAAAGTCAGTGGGTTCCATCGGGTGCCGTTGATTTCCGTCACTCTATCGATCTGGAGCTTCCGATATTCTTGTTGTTCTGCTTTTATGACGGAGCAGATTCACTGGACAAGGGCACATCACCGAATCAATGTTTCCCAATTTTTGAAGTGACTTATCAGAAGACATGTTCATTATGAAGTTTAGCACTCAGTTTAACAGTTTTACAACATTTGCATTTTACAGTAGAGTCAATAGTGATCTTCTAGCCTGGGATCCATTGTTTGGCAACTCAGTGGAGTCATCCTCCTTATCCTCCTCCAGTTCCACAGGTAAACAACCATATGATTATTTTCCAAATCACGGCAGCCGCTATATAGTAATTCCATATTTGCAAATAAATGCCGGAATAACACCAATACTTTTTTTTGGGGGAGAAATCTGAATATTCATGAGTAGAGGTGCATTTAATATGATAGCAGGTTAATCTGGTGCTCTAAAATAGTAGAACGAGTCTTCTTTGAATTGTTGATACAATAAAATGGATACTGCTCCTCATTCAAATAATTTGTGAAGGTAATTTCATAGGATCAAGTCCATATTACCCGGCATCACAGTAGTATAGACAAATGCAGCTTTTTTCGGACCCTTTTCTTTTTCCCGGGATACCCCCTCTTCTCCACCCTTTTTCTAGCAAACTACTTATTTTGAACTGTGACGTAGATCACTAGTTTGCCTATTATGGTTTACTGTTTCTAGTCTTGGAACTAGAGCAGATTGAGCATATAAAGGAACAGGTTTTTAGCCAAAATTCGGCTTTTGATTTGACACCCCTCTAAATCTATAGATCATGAGCAGGGCTGTGTACTCAGGAATTTACCTACTATGTGTTTTTCTGTATATTATCAAAGGAATTATAAACTACCTTGTATGTTAGTATAAGTCATTTGTGTGATGTAAGAACAATCAACTTTCACTGTTTATATCCCCCCCCACCACACTTTTTTTTTTAGCCGTAATACCGGACCCTTTTGCGAGTTCCTTTTTTTCTCCCACAGCTTTGTCCTCAAATAGTTTGACTGAATTCACATTTGACTTCCCAGTATCTGATCCTGGAAATACAATACAGTCTGATTTTGGCACCAACCATAATCATAATTTTGGCACAATGAAATCTCAGGTAGACCGCGCGCAGCCTCTCTTTCCGCATCCTCAAAGGCCCCGGGCATCCTTACATGAAAGCAGCAAATATAGCACAAGTCGAAAGAAGCTTCAAAGATTTCATAGTGCATTTGAGAAGGTTGACAACATGCGCTATTTTTTGTCTGAGAGGACTTTAAGGAGCTATATGCTGGAAGAAAATATAGGCTTGTCAAATGCCAACTATTGCCTTGATGATGTATTCATCGAAGAGAACTCAAATGCCTCAAAGTCAACAAAGTCAGCAACTTTTAACTGTAGCCTGTCTACAGTTCAGATAAACGATGGTATGACAAGCATGCAATGTGTTGCCTTATTGTGCCAGAAAGAGCACTCTTGTTTTTGTGCGTGCGACAAGAAATCTTCTTGTTTTTACTTTTTTGTTTTTGTTTTTTGCTGCATCCTTTTCTTTTATAATAATTTGAGTTTTCATATTTTGTGATCTTCAAACAGCCTGATCTGTGAATCATATATGTATTTGTTTACATTGTCAGTGTGTTTTCTGCATAACATTTTTTTGTGCATTTTATGTGTGTAGTACATTTAATAGACATGTTTGTGTTTTGAAGGTGGTTTCTTTGCCCTGGAATTGCATGTTTTTATCTGCATGGTATGACATAAAAAAATGAGTTGTGTTACATTTTGACGATGTTGTGCCATTGACCCTAACCTATTTACGTCTACAGTGCTGTAACTATAGGTCCAAGCTGCAGCTCCGGACAGTTTTATAGAATTACTTAATAACGATTTAAAAAATATATATAAAAAAATTAGTTAACGCTCAGTCTAAAGACGAAGTGCTTGTGAATAGCCATATTTTTGTATTCATTTGACATATTCTTTTATACTATTTTATCTTCTGTAATATCTAAACCTCATTACCAGAGGATGAAGTCATTTTCAGTAAAGTAGTGATCTGATCACAGGCTCGACTTGGATGTTTCAAGTGCAAAAATAAGTGGTGTTACCCTAGTCCGCTTTTGGCCTTCATTTACTATTCCTGGCTTGCAAATGGCAAGTGAAATAAATATGTTAATGTGTATTTAGAACATGGAAAGCGAAGTATTAAAATATTGTATTTAATCTTTTTACCAGTGTCACCACCTGCACGCCCCACTACACCACACTCTGTTGGCACCATAGTACCCCCACCAAGACCTCCATCAAGACCAAAGCTTTCTACTAGCAAGCTCAGTGGCATAAATGAAGTAGTGAGTATATTTTTCTTGAAGGTATATATTATAGATCTAATGAAGGTTGCCGTAGCTAGCTAGATAGACTCGACTAGTTTTTATTAAATTATATCTAGACTATTCATACATGTTGTTGTTTTGTGTTTTTTTTTTAAAGCCGCGGCCTTTCAGCCCTCCAGTCACATCTAACACTAGTCCACCTCATTCCGCTTCTTTACCTCGTGCCGAAAGTTCGTCCTCTATATCCTCGTCCACTTCGATTAGTGCTGCAAATACTCCTACCTTTGGTAAGTGCTGGGTGCGCCTTCCATGTTTTTTACCAGTGTCTCCTATTGGCAAGTCTTTGGAAGATGTGCACTTTTTGATGTGCATTTTAGAATTACACAACAAAACTTACCGAATTGTATTCTGTTCAGCGCGGCTAACTTTTTGCAGGATTTGGATTATAAAAAAAACATGAAAATGTATTCAACGCTAAAAGTTTCCGTTTCTCATGCATCTCTCAGGGTAATGCATGCATGCTAGAATTGAATTGTAATTGGTTTATGAAAAAGAAAAAAAGTGTTTGTTTTTTTTTGGGAGAAAAACACCATCTGCTTCTGACATTGGATAAGAGAGTTTCGAAATTCACTACTGGTTTCCTGAAAAATGTTTTACATATTTAAGTAGCGGATTCGTCACAGATGGCGTCAGATTTGATGGAAGAATAGCAGTGCTATTATTCCCATCAAAACCGCGGACACCACGACAGACCCCATTTTAAGTCCGTGGTATTATTCGTGTGACCGAGCCGGTACTGCGATGTAGTTTCCATAATAAACTGAAGCAAATGTGAACAGAGCTTAACAATGACATATTAACTTGCTTTTTTTCTATTACTTGAATTTTAGGAATATCCCGTGGCCCCAGCCCTGTTACCTTAGGAAGTCAAGACACACTACCTGTGGCTGTGGCGCTTTCTGAATCTGTTAACGCGTACTTTAAAGGTGCTGATCCAGCAAAGTAAGTGTCATGGACTTAACCGGTAAAAAAAAAATGCTGGAATAGGAAGTCTTATGTTTAGACATAAAAAAAACGATTCTAACAAATGCTCATTGTTGCCCAGCGCAACCACTCTGATCAGTGTTATTATTTTAATAACTGGCTCTTGAAAGCCTGAATGTCATTGGTTACTATAGGCAACATTCACACACATTCTTAGAACAGGATTTGTGTATGTAGGCGTCTATTTCCAATAAGCATAGTATATATATATATATATATATATATATATATATATATATATATATATATATATATATATATATATATATATATATATATATATATATCCTGCATCCATAGAGTAAAGCATTCTCCAGTGATGCATTTCAAGCCGCCTTAGAGTTTGCACGTCAGTTTGTAACTTGAAGCTTCTAATGTAAAGTTAAAATGAGCGCTATGCGCTGTTTTGTATTTTCGTCCACTTGCAGGCTGCACTCCATTTATTTCAATATGGGGCAGGTTAGAAAAGACCTGAATTACTGCAACCATTAACTTCTTCCTACATAGATAGAAGATATAGCTAAAAAAAAAAAACCTGAACATCTTGCCCTAACCAGAAATGACAAGCTGCTTGTGTCTGTAGACGGAACTTTGCTAGTTAAAGGCGTATATTGGTTTTATATAAATAAAGCTTACTCGCTGTATAAATGAAAAGCTTTACAACTTTCTAACATACTTTGTCTTTCAATTCCTCACGATTTTCAAGATATTAGTTTGTTGTGACTGAATGAGAACACCATTAGGCTATGTTCACATCTGCGTCTGAGGCTTTGTTAGGGGCCTCTGTCGCAGATCCGGCAGGTTTTGCCGGAGTTTACCGGAGACGATGGGTTCCGGCGGTATCCGTTCTGCAACTAAACCGTTGGTTCTGTCATTCCCTCGTTCTGCTCCCCTGACAGAGCAGAACGGAACACAACAACGCAGGTGTGAACCCAGCCTTAGAAAGCTCTAGTCCTGCTCTCAGCTGAGAAGTAAAGCCGCCTGTACTCCAGATTGATACATTGTAGCAAACTGCCAGATGGGTTTGCACAGCTTCTTCTGCTGATGTATTTAGCTCACAGGGCATTCTCTAGACTGGATGTAATTGGATTCACTTCTCCGCTGAGACCAGGACTAGCTAGCTTCTGAATGTAAACAAGAGGGTTTTCATTCATTGACCTCAAACAAACATATTAAAGATGTTGAGGAATTAAAACGCAAAGTACGTTAGAAAGATGTATAATAGTAAGAGGGAAAACCTCCAGCTCACCTTGAATGGAGACTTGCACAGATGACCCCGCACGGATCCTCGTGTCGGCACACAATGAGTGAGTAGCAAAAAGTAGAGAGGGTTGGATCCAGCGTGGTTAGCAGATAAAATGGAAGCTAGTTCCAATTTTAATTGGGTCGAGTTTAAAACAGGATCAAAGGAAAAAAAATGAAGTCCTGGAGTGTGGGGAGAGGTATTGTAGGTGTAGAGAGCCTACGCGTTTCAGACGCCTCCTGCGTCCTTAGCCATGACTACACCTACGATACCTCTCCCCACACTCCAGGACTTCATTTTTTTCCTTTGATCCTGTTTTAAACTCGACCCAATTAAAATTGGAACTAGCTTCCATTTTATCTACTAACCACGCTGGATCCAACCCTCTCTACTTTTTGCTACATTAGAAAGATGTATAACTTTTCATTTAAGCTTTATTTACATAAAACAAGAAAACCCCTTTAACCCTTTAGTGACCGGCCCATAGTGTTTCTACGTCGGTCACTAACGGGCCTTATTCCGATGCAATAGACTTTTTACGTCGCTGCATCGGAATAAGTAAACAGAGCAGGGAGCTGTCAAATCTCCCTGCTCTCAGATGCCAGAGGTAGCTAGGGGCGTCCCTGCTTAACCGGGTGAGATCAATATTAGTATCGATCTCACCCGTTTAACCCCTCAGATGCGGTGCACAATAGCGTGCACCGCATCTGAGTGGTTTTGGAGAGAGGGAGGGAGCTCCCTCTCATCCCACTGACACCCGGCGATAAGATCGCCGAGTGTCTGTGTCTCCGAATGCACCCGGGGGCCTAATAAAGGCCCCCAGGTCTGCCTGTGGTGAATGCTTGTTGCATATTTTACACGGACAGGCATAATACACTGCAATACAGAAGTATTGCAGTGTATTATAAATGCGATCGGATTATCGCATAGTGAAGTACCCTAGTGGGACTAGTAAAAAAGTAAAAAAAAATAAAAGTTTAATAAAAAGTGAAAAAAAATAATGAAAAACCCACTTTTTCCCCCTTACTTAACAAACAAAATGAAGTAAAAAAGTTAAACATATTTGGTATCGCCGCGTCCGTAACGACCCCGACTATAAACGTATTACATCATTTAACCCGCACAGTGAACGCCGTAAAAAATAAGATTTTGAATCCAGACTTTAAAAAAAAAGTGATCTAAAAGTCGCATTTACTCCAAAATGGCACCGATAAAAACTACAAGTCGTCCCGCAAAAAAAAGCCCTCCTACAATTGCATCGGAGAAAAAATTAAAACGTTACGGCTCTTCAAATATGGAGACACAAAAACAAATAATATTGAAAAAAAAGTGCTTTCACTGTCTAAAAGTAGTAAAACGATACAAATTTGGTATCGTTGCAATCGCAACAGCCCGCTGAATAAAGTTATTGTGTTATTTATACCACACGGTAAACTACGTAAATTTAGGGCGCAAAAAAGTGGGGCGAATTTGCTGTTTTTTTTCTATTCCCCTCAAAAAAAAGTTTATAAAAGTTAATCAATAAATTCTATGTACCCAAAAATGGTGCTATTAAAAATTACAACTTGTCCCGCAAAAAACAAGACCTTATACAGCGATGTCGACGCAAAAATAAAAAGTGAATGAGACGATGGAAAAACTAAAAAAAAATGGCTTGGTCATTAATGTCTAAAATAGGCTGGTCATTAAGGGGTTAACAAAGTCCTGTGATTACAGCAGCATCACCATTGATTCAAGCATGTAGTCTGGACTGTGGGGGAGAGCGGTGTGACCGCAGGAGTGTTGAGCTGGCAGGCTTTTAGAGACCGTGACCGGGCTGCAGCTCCACTGTATCTGTAACATGGCAGACTATGATAAATTCCCATAAGTGAATTTGGAGGAAGGAGAGGTCTACAAAACGGTTGTTTTGAAGGGAAAGGCTTCACAAAGGTATTGCACAAGAGAATATAAGAGCACAGATCTTTTTCTTTTCACCGGACGTATGATTTTGCTGTCCAAGGAAGTAAATTGGGTATATATTTACTATGTTACAGTATTAGATACATTTGAGCACATTTGTAGTATAAATCCTTGTTCCAAATTGATTTCAGAAACAAAATCCAGGACCCATTGAACCAATTATCACCACATTGGGATTTTACAACCAGCAATTTGGGGTCTGTTCATAAGTGTGATGTAAAATGCGTTTTACAATCTGATCTCACATGACCGGGTGTGATATTCTCTATGTCTATAAACAAACGCCAAACAGTCCAAAAGTTCATGATCAGCCGTGTTTTAACATTAATAGTAACTTTGAGATACGGAGATTAGCCCAAAACCTGTATTGTGAGGGAGAATATGGCAGTATTTGTTCTGATCAGTCATTTCCTTCGTGTTACAGCTATCCCATAATGACAACCTGCAAAGGGGATCTTATTTTCATTTTATCCATGACTCCATATGCTTTGAATTGTGGGAACGTGCACCTCAGGATGTTGTAGCATGACAATGACCGATTTCTTTTCAGTTATTAACCCCTTAAGGCACCATGACGTACATGTTACCTAATGGATTGCCTTAATAAAAGGCTTCATGACGTAGATGTACTTGACAGCAGGGTTGCTGCTGTAATGGCCGGGATGAGAGAAACGTCTAATCCTGGCCGTTAACCCCTTAGATGCCACCGTCAACATTTGCGGCATCTAAGAAGTTTAGCAGAGGGAGGGGTTTCCCTCTGTCTGCCCATTGGTGCCACACGAAAAATCTAGTCGATACTATAAACGATTGAAATATACTTTGGGTTCATAGTTATGTGTTTGACCTCTTTAGAAATTTAAAACCAAGTTTTTTCATCCGTTTGTTTCTGTATTTTACAGTTTTTTTTTCTATTGCGGACCGTATTTGTTGTATGACAATGCGTCCTCCAAAAGGTTAGAGAATACCTTTTTAGGTACATTCTTTTATCCGGTAGAGCGTGTGAAAAACTTGGAACAGTCATTTTTGGGTCATTTAAATAAAATCGACTCAATTTGTGTAATGTTACAATAGAGAATGTATTCCAGCCATAGCTGCGTTCACAATTCCGGTGGTTGCTACTGGAAAAAGTTCACCGTTTATTGATAGGTACACTGGCTGCTTACCTGAGCTGCTATATGTAAAAATAAAAACAGCAGGGAATGGTTGGAGATGTGAACTTCAAAGCCCGCAGAACCTGCAACTATTCCGAGATAAAGTACTGCCATGTATTTGGAAAGTTACAAAATCTTTTAATGTAAGTTATAGCTATATAGATACTGTGACATGGGGCTTCAAGGCTCTATATTATGAAGTCTGTAGGAATAGTCTGAAGAACATGGCAAGGAAGTCTTTCATGTGAAGAAGAATAATGGCACAATCACTTCTTCTTTTCTAACCAAGTACATGTCCGGCACTTGTTTTATGGGCATACCTATACTGGGAATGTTGTGCGTCCGCTTGATGTGAGCACATTCCTGCCCATGTGTCCGGTAATCCTGTGATCAGTGATCAGTTCTAAGTACAGAGCCACTTTCGATGGGGAGCGCTGATAACCGCTAGAACTGTTCTACGTTTCGCTTCACTACTTGTTTCATTATGCAACAACCTTCACTTATGTTTGCCCTGCTATATAACGCTTTGTTCTACTTCTAAAGGTTATATCTGACGTAAACGGTCAAAATCCTAATATATTAGATGATACATGTTATGCCCACTTCTGCAGTCCAAATACAATTTTTGCTGTGTTTGGTGAACAGTTACTGATATAAGAGCTTGTGTGCCCTAAACGTGTGTGCCCCTAAAACCCTTTGTGGCTTGAAACTTTGCATTTTTATTATGCTGGAATAAATACTTTTGTACATTTCTACACCTGGGTGGATGCTGTCGCCTTCTTCTTAAGTATTAATGCATGAAGGGGTTCCTGGACATTCCGACTTTGCATCCCAATTAGCCCCTTTGGAAGGGAAATCTCTTCTGAAAGAAGGGTGATGTGGACGGCGTTTGTTCTACGTTTTCTATGCATCACGCTATCTCCTATCTAGACCGGTAGTTTAGTATGCTTGCACACAGGATAGTCATGGCGTAGCGCATAGCATCTAAAGCTCTAGCGTTGGTCATAGCCATGTTGTTTTCTGGTTTCCATATTTAACTCATCAAGAGCGATGTACTTTGTCGCTGACTTGCTTGACGTTGTCTTTGGAATCGGTTGTATGGAGAAGAGGGGCTGTATGCATATGTGTATTATGTGCGTGTTAGCAACGCGGGTCACACTGTTTGTTTTCTCATTAAAGGTTTACTTTTTACATGTTATGTCAAAGTTTAAAGCAGAATTTTAAGACGACGTGAAACAATTGGTTTTCTCTAGCTATCTTTGTGCGACTCCTAGGTGCATTGTGAAGATAACTGGAGATATGACCGTGTCGTTTCCAAGTGGGATCATTAAAGTGTTCACGAGCAACCCATCTCCAGCAGTGCTCTGCTTCAGGTTGAAAAACACCAGCAAGCTTGAGCAGATTCTACCAAATACACAACTGTTATACAGGTATGGTTGTTCAAACCCTTGTGAGCTTGTTGCTCAATGTTTGTTTTCTTTTGAGTTAAAGTTTCTCTCCAGTTAAACGCTCTCCCGCCTGAACCAACATTGAGCGTGGAGAGATTCTCCTGCACGCTGGGCTGTATAGTTGTAGAGGCAACCGTACGACACCCAGAGAGTATCATGCACGTGTTCAATGAATTAGATGTGTGGACAATGCTCTACCGGCATCATACGGTTACAACAGCAACTGTACTACCTGGCGTGCAGGAGTGTCTCTTCACGACTTGTGTTATTTTGCGCCGGAGAGTATAACTGTAGGGACACTTCAATACCCTAGTTTCTCCTCTAGACCACACCCAATGTCTTTATAGTTTGAAGAACATGTTGGGTCTGTCGACTGTCACTTCCAATGTTTATCCAGAATTTTTTTTATATATTGCGATATTATGTCTTCAATACATGAACGCTATAAATATCAGTTTAAAGTCACCATCCACTTTTAACAAACTTCTGATGTCTCTGAGATGTCAGAAGTGTGTATTTATGGGAGTTTGTGAGCTTTGGATCCCACTTCTAACTAGAACGAAGCGGGTACTGGCATCCCTTTCAATGCTGTACCCTTTTGTTATACTCCTCTAGCCATCTCCGAGCTCATGACGATTACCCTGAGCCATCGGGCATATCACCAGATCAACATTCTACATTAATACCTGTAATCCTGTATATTGTATTTCTCAAGAAAGATGTCCAACCCCTCTAAATTTGCAATACAGTCTTAAAGTGTATGGCAGGCCAAGGCGTGACAATCACTGACAAACTATGATAAACTACATAATGTGCATTGTTTATGTATGCTGATTTAACATATACCTTAAAGGTACATTGGTGATAGGATTTTAGTAGGGTCATGGTGACATCTGCTGTGTGATGAAATGCAGGGTTGTCACAACACATTCCAGATACATAGCCACTCGAAGTATAAGAACCCAAAGCAGCGGCATTGTGACCCAACACTGGAAAAATGGAAAATCTCTGCATGGCTGTAGTCAATGGAGCCCTAACCTTATCATAGTGACACTTATTATTTATTCTGCAAAAAGTTTCCTCTCTGTTTACCATCCTGATCAAATACATTTCTGTTTTTTTTCAGTGATCCATCACAAAGTGACAACAACTGCAAAGACTTCTGGATGAATATGCAAGCAGTTACTGCCTACCTCAAGAAGTCTTCTGAGCAGAACCCCTCGGCTTCCTATTATAATGTAGACATCTTGAAATACCAGGTAGACAACTGAACTGAGTTACACATATACGTTATAATGTCCACATACCTTGTGACCCCACATGCTTCTAGAGTACTTCATTATTCACAATGATATTGGATAGATAATTACTACGACTAACCTGACTCTCGTCGACTAAAATGTGTCTATCCTTTCACAAAACCCTACCAGAGCTGGCCGCATCCTCACTAGTTTCTCATCTGTTTTAAAGGGGTTGTCCACGACCGGACAACTGATGACCTGTCCACAGGATAGGTCATCGGTATATGATCGGTGGGGGTCCAACACCCGGACAGATCAGCTGCTCCGCCTGCCTCCGGGCACCGGACGTCCATGCCGGAAGCGGATTGCTCCGGTCACTGAATAGCGTCCAAGCTGCAGCTCTGCTCCTATTCAAGTGAATAGGAGCAGAGCTGCAGTTTTGCAGAATGGCTGCTATGCAGTGGTCGAAGCCATATACTTCCGACATGGACGTCCGGTGCCCGGAGGCAACCGGAGCAGCTGATCGGTCCAGGTGTTTGACCCGCAGTGATAGGTCATCAGTTGGATAGGTCATCAGTTGTCCAGTCGTGGACAACCCCATTAAGTTGAATTAAAATGAATGTTACATGATATAATGATACATCAGAGGGCCATAGTAAGCAGCTATTGTAATCTTTTATCATTGAAATGAGCATCTAAGTATTGTAGAGAGAGGCAGTTCTCCTAATCTGACTTGATTTTTTTTTTAATGCAGGATAGCTTTTTTTTTCTCCCCATTAGAATAGTTATTTTTCTTTGTCATGGGCATGATAAGGGGACACATGGTTATTCATAGGACAATAGGAATATTCTGTAATGTTTTTTTAATCTTGATATCATATTTCCTCTTTCTTTATGCATAACATGTAGTTGGTAAAAGAGGAACGGAGTCCGATTACTAATTAATATTAAGTGTGACCTTTTATATTCACATGGGTTATGTATTAGTCAGGGATAAGTCCGTGTACAGCAGCTGAACTGGATCCACCATAAGTTGCATTGATATTTTTTCTAGTTGTAAGTTTTTCTTTAACAGTATTTGTTGTCTGTGTTCTATGAATATGCAGCTATTACAACAGCAGATATAGAGGAGGATGGCCCAATACACACTGTCCACTGCGATTCTTCTAACGCCAAGTTCACATCTGCTTTGGTAGCTCCGTTAGGGGCTACCGTCACAGATCCGTCCGGAAATACCAAAAACAATAGCGCAGCATGCTGTGCTATTGTTTCCGGTAAAATCACAGACACCCCGTCAGAATCTATTAAATGGTTCCGCTGGTCGCCGGTGTTGTCCTTCGTACAACTTAACTGGCGCTTCCGGTATTTTTGTTGTTCCGCTCCTCTGATTTAGCAGAACAACTGAAAGACCAACGAAGATGTGAATGAGGCCTAACACCTGCCCACATCCGCCTTTGCCTAAGCTGCATACAACAACCTTTTATGTTTGGAAAATGCCTTTCTGTGTTTGCTGTCGGCCCATTTTGGTCCTGTTTGTCCACGAATAGACCTTATGCAGCCTTTAATCTACAGATGGATCTGGAAGAAAATTAAAATGGCCCCTCGTGTTATTATTTAACAGGGATATTTTTGATAATATTTTATTCGGGGGATTGCCATTTAATATGTGTTTGTGTGCATGCATGCTTTAACAAATATGGTCCATATTAGAAATGATATATTAACAGGCAAGATTTACAAAAAGTCTGTGGGTGCGAATTCCCAATTTACTAAATCTTTCAACATTTGTTGTCGCCAGTAAATCTGTAGTAAGTAAGGGATATGAGGTTGACCGTTTTAAGCCTGCGCTTCTCAGACCGCACTATACTATCCTCTTAGTAGTTGGTATATAGAAGAATAATCGTATAGCTTCCATGGCATTTATTATTTATGATGGTCTTTTAGTTGTTTTAGATCAGTCTGGATACACAACGTTTACTTGCCTCCATTCAGTTTTGAAGTGTGCCTCCTGTTTTGTAAAACTTTTCGCATGTCATGGATAAATAAGTTCCCTCCTGTAGGTGTTGGGATCCATGTGCTCGGACCCCCAGCACTCTTTATAGAGTTGCCTTTTGTGCAATTTCGCTTGAAGATCTCTATATCGCCGCTTCTCCTCAATCCACTACCCATTTCCCTTCACACCAGGCATTTCACATTACTTGTTATGGCAGGAATCTGATAATGTCTTCTTGTTGTAGGTGTCGTCAAATGGGATCCAGTCCACTCCTCTCAACCTTGCCACCTACTGGAAGTGCAATTCTAACACTACTGATGTTAGACTAGACTACAAATATAACCCGGAGTCTATGGCATTGCCCAGTGTGTTATCCAACATCCAGGTTATGGTCCCAGTGGATGGAGGTGTCACGAGCCTGCAGTCTATTCCCACTGCAGTATGGTGAGACGGCCTTTAAATATTCCAGCATCTTTCCTATTTAAAGGTTCTTGTGATGTGCTGGGAATTGTCACAAGTTACTAACACTTTGTGTGAAATATTACAAACTATTATATGATCTGAAAACTTGTATGAAAGAAAATTTACACACACACTTCCCATTAAAATAAACACGCTCAGCCGATGTACGGTCCACGACTTTCTCGTGTGTGCTCGGCTTTACTCACTTGAGTAAGAATTGATTTGATACAAGTCATTCCACTCTCCTTTCTTACACTGGATGGGAAATAACATGGGCTGACTGACTATTTCCTTCTCTATTGTCAGCACTGAGCAGAACAGATGAGCCATAAAGGACAGGTTGGTTGTTACACTGCCTAACAATTACAGCCTTTTACATGGCGTTGTCAAGCAGCGCATCAATAGCAACCAGTCCCTCTGCCTACTCAGATCTTCAGCTTTAGGCAAAATTCTTTGACTTTTCTCTGTTTCTTAAAGGGTAACTAAACGTTCAACAAACTTCTGACATGTAATAGTGATCTGAGAACTGAGACCCCCACCAATCGCTAAAACTAAGTGGCAGAAGTGCTCTTGTGAGGGCTCAGCCGCGTCGTGTCTGTTCAGCTTTTTCCGGAAGTCAATGTATCAGAGTACGGCCTCAATAGAAAGTCTGGGCCTGTACCATGATATATCGGCTTTCCAGACAAAGCAGAACAGAAACTAAGCAGCTGAGCGCTCACACGAACACTTCTGCTACTTCGTTTTAGCTATTGGTGGAGGTCTCAATGCTTGGACCCCCACCAGTCAAAACTGCTGGCATGTCTGTCAGAAGTTTGAACGTTTAGTTACCATTTAAGCTGTCTATAGTCATGAGATTTTTTACTATTTGTGTCTGTCTCACCATATAGACTTTATACCATGCACTTTAAATAGTTGTTGGCAGATCCAGACAATTTTTTCAGAAAAAAACATATCTATTTATATACTATAATACTTTACTAATCTCATAGACATGGATTCTAATGGAGAATAATAAAGGTAATACGGTGCTCTAACTGTGGGGAACCTTAAGGCTGGGTTCCTACGTAGCATAAACGCTGCAGAATTTCCGCAACGGAATTCTGTGAGGAAATTCAGCAGCAGTTACAGTAACTGCGACGTGTATGAGATTTAGAAAATCTCATGCGCACGCTGCGGGGAAAAAACTGCAGCAAAAACATTCATAAATTGACCTGCGGTGTGGATTATAAATCTGCAGCATGTCAGTTTTCATTGCTTTTCTGTTGTGGTTTTCCCCATTGAATTCAATGGGGATGTAAAACCCACATAAATAGCCTCGTGTTGTGAATTTTGCAGCGGAATCGCAGCGATTTCACCGCAAAAAATGCAAGGCGATAAAAAGAAACAAAAAAAAAAATTCTCATACTTACCCTACCCAGAAGTTTGACCCTGCGTCCAGCCTGGCCTCCAGGAATGACGTTTCCTTCCATGTGACTGCTGCAGCAAATCACAGGCTGCAGCGGTCACATGGGTTGAAACGTCTTCCCAGGAGGCTGGGCTTCAGGACGTCAGCGAGACTCATCGCCATGGTTACGGCTGGGGTAAGTATGAACATTTTCCTAGTGCTGCTTTCCGAGGCGAAAATACTGGCCAAAAAACTGCACCACAATGTGGTGCGGTTTTTCAGGTGGAATGTGCTGTGTTCTAGGTCGGATATGCTGCGTAGTTTTATACAGCGTATGCGACCCATGGGAACCCGGCCTAAGAGTCCTAATTCCCTGCCCACAAAAAGTGATTGACCGCTCTCCTTGTATACAGACTTGTACATGAAAATCTGTCAATCACACTCAGTGGGAGGGAGACAGCAAGATTTTGAGTGAAGGTATTCTGAGCCTTGTAGTATATTTCCTGAACTTCGCATCTCCCCCACTCAGGACCGCATAGGAGACATGACTGATCCATTTTAATCAAGGTTGTAGCTATAGGAGGTGCAGAGGTAGCAGTTGCACCTGGGCCCTGGAGTCTGAGGGGGGCCAGATGCCCCCCTGCCTCATAAAAAGAGTAATATAATTGGCACATAGTAGGTGGGGACTTCTGTGTTTCTGCCCGGAGACTCCGGCCCTGGGGACGCTTCTGATGTCTCTGTCCATATATGGACAATGGAGTCTGGAGCCCTCCCGATGTATACCTCCAACAGTAGGCCAAACCGCGATGCACAGAGGAGCTGAAAAAGCAGCACATAGGAAGACAAGTAGTATTTGAAGTAATTGTCACACTCGTTCTCTACACACTACCTTTTCAGACGTCTCTTGAGTTCGGTATAATATTGGCTTTGCCACCTCTTTTGCGTTGATATGCTTTCTAATTGTTGGCACTGATGAAGAGATTTACTTCTCTTTTAGGAATGCAGAACAAATGAAAGCCTTTTGGAAAATGTCTGTGATTTCAGAAAAGTCAGAAAATGGAGGTAAGTGCAGAATTCTTTGGCTGGAAGGTCATGGTGGGTATTGTGAGTATTCCATTAGTGTCATATATCAGACAGTGCAAACAGATGACTTGTACTTTATTCAAGTTGACACGTTATCTAAAAGTTTATTGTACATTTCAGATTACTTGGCCTCCTTGTATACATGCATTTGTGGGTGATACAGTTTTGCTGGACAGACTATACTCAAGGTGTTGTAATTTCCCAGGGCAGGATTGAAGTGATTTCATTTGTTGCCATAGGCAACGTTCCACTATATAGTTGTTATACATTCATATCTATTAATGATAAAGTGTGTGTGTATATATCAAATCTGTGCCCCCCCACCTTCTTTTATTTATTTTTTTAACATATGGTGATGTGGTGAGATACGTGTTACGCATTTGTTTTTGATTTTAATATCATGCTTATATAATGTTATAGGATCAGGATCGCTCAGGGCAAAATTTGATGTCTCAGAGGGACCCAGTAACCCCAGCACGCTGGCTGTACAATTCATTAGTGATGGAGGCACCTTGTCTGGAGTGGACATTGAGCTGGTTGGAACGGGCTATCGTCTTTCTTTAGTGAAGAAGAGGTTTGGCACAGGTATAATTCTCTTAGTCTTTGTGAATAAACACAAATTATATAACTGCTTGAAACATACTATTTTACAAATGAAATCTATGAAAATTGGCACGTAGTCCCAGATATACAGTCCATATATTTGGTATCCATTTACAGTGATATTAAAGGAATACTAAACCTAGAAATAAATGAAAAAAGGAGATAAACTTACTCACACGGTCTCCATATTCCGGAAACAGTCTTGTAGTGGTATTCCTGCAAAGAACACAAGGGGTTAATTTCCTTTTCAATGTCTTCCATTTTTGGCTGGTGAATGGCAGAGGTGGTATTTATCGAAGAGGGAAATGGGTGCCGTGTTTCTGGACTCCTATTGTAGACAGAGCAATGGGGGGGGGGGGCTCCTACAGGAATGTGAGGAGGGGAGAATGACTGTTCTCCTGGGACACCCGTAGGAAAAAATATTTTTGAAGCAATCTATTTCTCCGTTTTTATTGCAATATAAGACTTAATCGAATCAACAGAGAATAGGATATTAATTTGTTTTTGGGTATTTTCTATGTTTAGTGTTCCTTTTATCACTTGTTTCAAATGCAGAACTGTGTGATTATCACAAATATGAGACTTTTGCTGATCAAAAAACAAAGCGACATATTTTGTTTTAGCATTTGTATTAGCACCATCTTTCTTAAGGTTCTCTACCCTGTCAGATGCCTCTTCTATGACTATCCAATAATCCAGAGTATTTGGTCATACATTGAGACTAAGGCCTCATGCACACGAACTTATTTTTATCCTCCCGTAAATACGGGTCCTTGGTCACACGTATTCGACCCGTATTGCACTGGTATTTACGGACCAGTGCCCGTAAATACGGGTCCGGTGTCACCAGTATTCCACCAGTATTTACGGGCACATTTTTGGCTGCAAAATTGCACTGCAGTAATCGGCAGCCCTTCTCTCTATCAGTGCAGGATAGAGAGAAGGGGCAGCCCTTTCCAAGGTAAAAGAAATTCATACTTACCCGGCCGTTGTCTTGGTGACGTGTCCCTCTCTTGACATCCAGTCCGACCTCCCTGGATGACGCGGCAGTCCATGTGACCGCTGCAGCCTGTGATTGGCTGCAGCGGTCACATGGGCTGTAACGTCATCCCAGGAGGCCGGACTGGAGGAAGAAGCAGGGAGTTCTGGGTAAGTATGAACGTCTTTTTTATTTTTTTACACCTTGATTTATATTGTGATCGGTAGTCACTGTCCAGGGTGCTGAAAGTTACTGCCGATCAGTTAACTCTTTCAGCACCCTGGACAGTGACTATCCACTGACGTCGCCTAGCAACGCTCCCGTAATTACGGGTGCACACACGTAGCCACCCGTCATTACGGGGGCCCCATAGACTTCTATGGGCCTGCCCGTGCCGTAATTACGGCCTAAAATAGGACATGTTCTATATTTTTCAACGGCCCGGGCACCTTCCGTAAGCATACGGGGAGGTACCCGTGGCCAATAGAAGTCTATGGGTCCGTAATTACGGGCGTTTTTACGTTCATGTGCATGGGGCCTAAAGGAAAGGGATTTTACTGTGCAGTATTAGTAGAATTTGTTACAGTAAGTGACTGTTGCTCACTGTGTATTCTTATAAAATAGCATCGGGTTTGTCTTAAGCAAACATTTAGTAACTTTTTGTTTTTGTTTTTCTTACAGGAAAATACATGGCCGACTGTTGATTTTAATGTTTTTTTTTTGTTTTTTTTTAAATCATGGGATATAAGGAATCTGCTTTCCTGCTAATTTATCGGAAATCTTCCACATGCTGTTTTAATTATAGATTTATATATATATATATTTTTAATTTTTGACTTCTTAAGAAGGTATTTCTATATTATTGCCAACTACAAAGCATAAAAATGCACTTTTTATGAGTCGTTTTGTGGAATATCTTTTTGGACTTTGTTGTAGCACTGAAGTTTTCTGCAGCCAGTTTAAAGTCCACTGTTAAAAATGGCAATTTCTGTGTATTTGTAGGGAGGCCACACTAAACTATCTAAATAGCAATTGGTCAGAAAATAAATACATTGTTACATTTTGTAACATTAAAAATTTGCAAGAGCAATCAAACACATTTATACGGTGTTTTATACGCATGTAATTAGTCAATTCAGTATACTTCAGAGTTTTTCCCACCACTTGAGTTGGACCCATAACCCGCACTCAGTGGAGGCAGCCCTCTTGTAGACCGGTCTAGTATGTATAAGGTGGTAGCTAATAAATTCACTTTGAGATAACTTAAATATTAGAATTTTCACAAAAAAATGGCTGCTGTCATTGTAGGGGCCAAAGCCATTTAAAAAAAAAAAGGTAATATTTAGCCCCTGTTCCCTAATTGCTTAGAGGAACATGGTTTTTATAGAGCCAAACTGCCGATTTGTATTACACTATTAACATAAAACGTACTTTAATTCTCATGTTTTAGCTAATTTCACCAAAAGTGCAATTACTGAAAATAGAATAAGACAACGTGAATTTTTTTTTCCCCGGAACATCAGTACCAACCATCACTTTTTGAGGCAAATTAATTTATTATATGCATTAACATCTGTGCCTTTCCCCAATATTACCCTTGTTATTATTTCTGGTTAGTCGACATATAAGGGCTAGTTTATTGCGCTGTATGCAAACTTCCAAATGCCACAAATAGACCTCAGTGTGCCGTTTGCACGGCTGGTTGTCAAGTCCAAGCCTCCCAACAGGACTGTTCTATTTTACATAATTCACTCGTATATCCGTACGCTGTATTTACCCAAAGATCCACAGGAGTATTGCATGATCTAGAAGTGGGGCATGGAAACTAGTGATATTTCATGCAAAAATGTCTTTACTGTCGTAAAACAGCCACATAAAAATACCAGGACAAGAACATACCAGTGCATTGATACATTTTATTTCAGCCATTTATTTTTATTGTATAAGTTAAAGAGGCTCTGTCACCAGATTTTGTAACCCCTATCTCCTATTGCAGCAGATCGGCGCTGCAATGTAGATAAGAGTAACGTTTTTATTTTTTTTTTAAAAACTAGCATTTTTGGCCAAGTTATGACCATTTTTATATTTATGCAAATGAGGCTTTCTAAAGTACAACTGGGCGTGTTTAAAGTTAAGTACAACTGGGCGTGTATTATGTGCGTACATCTGGGCGTTTTTACTACTTTTACTAGCTGTGCGTTGTGAATAGAAGTGTATGATGCTGACGAATCAGGATCATCCACTTCTCTTCATCAACACCCAGCTTCTGGCAGTGCACAGACACACAGCGTGTTCTCGAGAGATCACGCTGTGACGTCACTCACTTCCTGCCCCAGGTCCTGCATCGTGTCGGACGAGCGAGGACACATCGGCACCAGAGGCTACATTTGATTCAGCAGCAGCATCAGCGTTTGCAGGTAAGTCGATGTAGCTACTTACCTGCAAACGCTGATGCTGCAGAATCAACTGTAGCCTCTGGTGCCGATGTGTCCTCGCTCGTCCGACACGATGCAGGACCTGGGGAAGTGACGTCACAGCGTGATCTCTCGAGAACACGCTGTGTCTGTGCACTGCCAGAAGCTGGGTGTTAACGAAGAGAAGTGGATGATCCTGATTCGTCAGCATCATACACTTCTATTCACAACGCCCAGATGTACACACACAATACACGCCCACTTGGACATAACTTTAAACACGCCCAGTTGTACTTTAGAAAGCCCCATTTGCATAAATATAAAAATGGTCATAACTTGGCCAAAAATGCTCGTTTTTAAAAAATAAAAACGTTACTGTAATCTACATTGCAGCGCCGATCTGCTGCAATAGCAGATAGGGGTTGCAAAATCTGGTGACAGAGCCTCTTTAAGCCTGAATTCACTTGAAACCTGACGAAGTTGGGTCCCCACACTGGTGGTCACTGTTTGTTTTTTTTGTTTGTTTTTTATTTGTTTTAACCCAGTAATAAAATTCTGTCTCTTGTAACCCTGCAGAGACACTATTTTGTTTAGCTGGGGAAAGAAAATCTTCACTGGTCTCCAATATGGGGTCACAGTTAAATAGCTTTCCATAGCTAAGCTTTCTGGGACCTGTGAGTAGGGGTCAGTCCTACATTGTAAGGTTTTAAGTGGGGTTAGGCTTTGAAAAAATACAATGTATCTCTACTTTGAGAGGCTATCTAATAGCAAATTTTTAATTGCCACTACATTTTAACTGATTGCTTGTTTTCAACCCATATTTGTTGGGAATAAACACATATATTAAACACTAATAGAGTATTTGCAGACATCACTGGAGTCACCCCCTTCCCCATGTGATGGTAAAATGGAGGTTGTACAACTAGTTACTGATAACATGTTCCAGATATTTGTAATACGTTCTAGAATGTATTAATTTTACCTTAGATGCTAGGCTTTTGTTTCATGAATTAATCCATTTCACATAGGTTGACGTTAGCATCAAGCAAGATGGTTAAAGGGGTTGAACTTGTCAATTGACTCAGATCCCCTGAGTTTTTCATCAATTAGCTGGGCAGGACAATGGCTATGAAGAATGTCTCTTGCTTTGGAGGACACAACATCTTTGTGCAGCACTTTGACAGCCCACCGACGTCAGTGGTGTAATGCTTCATTTCTCCTGTAGTGGCGCTGTAGGGAAATTGAACATTTTCTGCCCAGTTCCCGGAACGATTACAGCTAATCGTTGTGGATTCCAACAGCGGAATATGCTATAATCCACTTATTGTTTGAGGACTTTACTAATAAATATGGATTATTTGAAGCGGACAACCCCTTTAAGGACAATGTATATTTATTGTGCGAAACACTCTCCTTACAAGAGGAACTATTCCTATGATTGAGCTGTATTTTGTGAGTGGTGTTGTCACATGGTCTGCTGCAGTTTGCAGCAGGACGTACATCACAGCTATGAGAAGGCCACCCACAGATTCCAGGCTGCTGTAAAGTACACCTATAAGAAAGCAGTGGGGAATTTGATTGTCTTTTAGACTATAATAGAGTGCCCTCAAACTATAGTATCACTTTGAATCAGACAGCCACATTTAAGAGAAAACTACATACACTGTGTTATGTCCAGTGCAGGGTTTGAGGGACAGTGCATGCCTCTGATATACTCTATGGTGATTTTTCAATTCCTGTGCCATGCGCTGCCCCCTCATGCCATGCACTAGGCATAACAGAGTTTATACGTTGCGCTTGGAGTGTTCCTTTAAGTAACCACTCACCAATCAGATTGTATGAATTTCCGATCAGAGTGTATAAATCTGAACAGGTTTGTAGCAGATCTCATGATAAATATATCTGGTATATGGATGTTTTTTTTATTCCCTTTTAGTGTATCCTTAAAATTAAACACTTGTTTCTTGTCAAACCAATCCTCCCATGTTCTAAATGAACAACTCCGTACAGCAGTCAATGCTCTGTGTAACTGGAAGCAGCGCTCTGACTGTATGTTCTGCCGAGGTTTAACCAAAGTTACTCTAGAAGACCTACAGTACGTAAGATTTCCACTACTAAGCAATAACCATGCTTACCATTATTCACTATTAAATGTGTTCTTCGCAATATAACATGCAATACTTGTGTAAAGGGCAATGTGTTTATTAGGACTTTTTACTCTACAGTTTGGGAAGCTAATACATGACACTTTTGGTTCTCTATTGTAATCTGTTTTTCACTCTTACTAACCAGTAAGTTTCTGGATTAATTTTTATTTTCTGCAAGAATACAAAGCAGAGCTTTCTAAACCTAGTTATATGTATACATTTTAGCACTTTTTAATCATTCATAATCAAAAAATGTATTCGTTGTAAGAGCAGGTTACAATACTGAAGCCATACAGATTTATATGGGAATTTTCAATAGTAAATGAAATGTTAATCTACAGGTCGATGCTGGTATCGGCCAAATGTGTTTAGCGGAGCTGGCTCTTGCTTTTGTACACCGTTATATCCTTGTAGCTGCCTCTTGTTTAGATGACTTTGTAAACACTGAAAGCTAAACTACATCTGAATTTTTATGGAATGTTCTTACTCTTGATTGTAAATTCAAAACAAAACAAGTTTATCTTGCAAAAAAAATTATGTAAATATTTTTTTTTTTCATAATGTAAATTTTACAAATTATGTTGCATCTGTAATAAACGTGTAATATATGCATAATTTACGAGACATTTGTCGTTGTTTTCTTTTGCGCCACTATATAGACATTGGGTCAGGCCAAATCAGACACATCTTAGTAGAGTTTTTTTTTTAGTTTTTTTTTCGAAATACATTTGAGCAATTTATTTATTGTTCTGTACAAATTGTTTACATTTTGTATTTTTGCAACTTTTTTTTTTTATTATTATTATTATAAATGTGTGCCCATTGTGTAGACTGGTGTTTCACATACTAGGATCCAGGAAACCCCATAGTTCCACTTAGGGGTTCACCAAAATGAATATTGGTAATGCTGGACAAAGGGAAGCCCTAGTGCCACACAGCCAGTTCTAAAAGCCCTAGAGGTTTTTTTTTGTGCAAGTAAATTTATAAATCCGTCCCAATGTGTCTTAAGCCTGTAATATTATACCAGAATGTTATAATAATTTTTATGTAGTCTAAATCTGCAGTCATGTGTTACTCTTATTTATTTTTTTTACTTTCTCTGTCTTTAGATTAGCAAGAGGTACGATGGGAGTAAAACCTTACTGCAGGATCAATACACAGGGTTTGCTTGGTTGGTTTATGTTTGTAGTCTATAACCATTCAGGCACATAGGTTTGCATAAGAGCTGTATACACAAAATGGTAGTAGATTTTTAATCATGACTATTTGCAAAGTTGCTTGATTTTTTTTATTTTCAATTCATTAGAGCAATAAAAATGGTTTCAAAATGATACATAGGAGTCAAGTATCTATAATCATTGTATAGTACAGACCTTTCCAGTCATCCATGGGCATTAAGGCTGCACTTATTTTTCTTAACTTGTTTGCATTGTTTAATTTCAGGAGCTTGCAGAGAAATTAAATGGCTTTTATTAGTTTGAATACTGACGGGCCTTAGTACACACATTAATGCATTTTCCACCCAGTAGTTTGAAGAGAACGTCCATTAATGGTTTTTATTGTGTCCGGTGGCTGGAGAGAAGGTGGCTAATACACAGTGCATGGATCACTGGGGTAAATGATTCAGTTCTCCTCTAACAACCTTTTCAGATGGTGATAAATCATTGCTAGCGTACAGGAAGCGTATTATCATCACATGATGTGTTGCATTGATTTTGTAATGCGCCTGTTCTATCCTGTCTACTTTTATAAAGCCAGGGCAGCTTAACCAGTTAGAGGAATCAACAATGTAATTACATTCTCAAGGCCTGGTTTGTAAGGCTCTGTTCAGACTGGTGTCATTAAAGGGGTTTTCCAGCTTTTGACAACTGACAACCTATCCACCGGATAAGTCATCAGTACATGATCTGTGGGGGTCCGACACCCGGGCCCCGTACAGATCAGCTGGTCCGGTGCCGCAGTGCACCGGACATACATGCTGGAAGCAGTTCGCTCCGGCCACGGAATAGCGGCTGAGCTGCAGTACTGCAGCTCTGCTCCTATTCAAGTGAATAGGGGCACACCTGCAGTTCTGCAGCATGGCCGCTTTGCTTTGTACGGTGCCAACTGCTTACGGGCTCCGTACATAGCATTATGTGCCACAGCATCCAGTGCCCGTAGGCCACCGGAGTGGCTTATCGGTCCGGGTGTCGGACCTGCACCGATGATATACTGATGACCTATCCGGTGGATAGGTCATCAGTTGTCAGGGGGTGGAGAACCCCTTTAATCCTGTTTTGTAACTGAGCCCATTGGCTTATACTGGACCGTCAGGTTTCCTTTCTGTTCTGTAATTTTTTTAATTTTCTTTTGTCCAGGCAGAATATTTATGCAGACTGCGGTTTTCTGCCCATCTGGGGGAGAAAACTGAACTATGATGCCAGTGTAAACACTGCTTAAGATTACAAACCATACTTTTTCTTTTGAAAAACTGGATGGTTCATAGTTGGGACATGGGCAGTTGCATCTCTAAAATCACCTCCATTGGGCCATCAATGGAAGCTGCTTCATAATTCCCTTCATGATTCACCTGTGATATCTCTGTATTGTTTGTTACATAGGATCCCATTACACCAAACGGAATTGGCGCATATTTCTCTAGGGCAGAGGTTCCTAAAAAATTTCAGCTCGTGAGTAACTTTTAAAAACGGCAGATTGTATTGAGCCACACTGAATGTTGGATGGTAAGAAGCGGAGTAAAGACATTTGAGATTGATCTCACTACTGTTTTAAAGGGAAGGTGTCATGATTTTTTATTATATTGCTTTTAATAAAATCTAAACAAAAATTTTATTTATTAGTGTTGTCACATTCTAATTTTTACTGTGTTCAAACTTTTACTTTTCTATGGGGGCTGCCTTTTTTTTTTCATCTCTGTATGTGTCGATTAACGACACAGAGATGGAATACGGCACATACAAACCCATAGAGAATGCGAACGGGAGCCGTACCATTCTCAGAAGCGTCTTTGTGGGAACACAGACCAAAATGAAGCTCATTCGCAGAGCGAAATCCGGCGCCATTTTCATGTGGACCAGAAGCCGCTGCCGGACAATAAGATGACGACTTCCGGCCGCGGCTTCCGGCTGTATGTTCAGGCACAAGGAATAGGAGGGTAGACCAGCGGAGGCGGCGTCAGGTAATTTATGTTCGTGTATGTGATGTGTGTATTATGTTAGTGTATGTTCTTGTGATACTGTCTGCTGAGCCCTGTATCTAATCCTCCTACATTGTGCAGTCGCGCAGAAAATGGCGGCACACAGTGTAGGAGGTTTGAAGATTCAAACCCTTCCTTCTCCTGGCACTAGCCAGAAGAAGGGAGGGGGGATTGTGTGAGGACACTAGAGGAGAGTGTGTCCACCCCAAATTTGCAGCATAAATCAATGAGGTTGCTTTACCACATTGACCATGCTGCAATTTTGGGAACTGCTCCCTCTAGTGGCCAGCACATTAGAATCTAATCTATAATATTTCCTGACTTGTGAAAAAATTAAAACAATGTGTAATCACTCAAATACTAATTGTTTAACTGAAAAAAAAAAAAATTCTAGCGACACATTCACTTTAACTGCTTCGTATGAACTTCTAGTAATACGAAGACCTTCCCGATGTCGCTAGTGCAAAATAGTATCTGCAGCTCCCAACAGCTGAGAAGCCACATGCAGAGGGACTATAAAGCAAATCATTAAAGGAACACTAAAGCTAGAAAGTAAACTGGAGATAATATTGCTCACACTGTTTTAGTCTGCAGAATCTTCCAAAACAAAGTCTTTTATAAATACTGCAGAGAACACAGGGGTTACTTTCCTGCTAATCTGTTCCATTTTCATCTGGTGACCAGCTGAGGTGGTAGGGCTTAAAGAACCTTGTGTCCTGCTGCAGACAGGACAGAGGGGGAGGCTCCTGCTGCAGCCAGTTGTCTAACAGCCAGACACAGGATTGTGAGGAGGAGGAGGTGGGGGGATATGGCTGATGTCCTGGGACACAGACAGAAGAATTATTTATATATTTCTCAGTATTAATTGCAATATGAGATAAAATAGGATCAAAGGAAAGCAGCACATAAAGGGAGGATGTGCTGGGATATTTATTTATTTGTGCATTTTGTTTGTTTAGTACTCCTCTAAGGCTCTCACATCTGCGTCGTGGCTTCCATTCATAATGAAAGCCACAATACTATGCCTGATCTGTCACCTAAGGCTATGCCCCTGTTCAGCAGCATGCAACACTGTTGTCACTGTCAAAATGACAAACTCCACAACGGAAACCATACACTATTATAAGCCAATGTGTGGTCCATTGGGATCCTTTGTGCAACAGATCTGGCATAGTGTTGTAGCTTTCGTTATGGAAGAAAGTCACGATGCACATGTGAACAGAGCTGTATCCATATACTCTAATACATTTTGCTTGGGTAAACTCTGTAATACAAGGTATAAAAATGGTGAATCATCAGAGGGCGATGCAGTACTTCCTCTTATATAGGGTTATTACTAAACCATTATGGTTTTCTTTTTTATGGTCTGTCTTTCTTAAAGGAGCAGACTTTACAATGTGTCAATGCCCATATGAGCCCATGCTGCTGTTTTTGTTTCTCTTTGCATCTCTGTCTGGTATTACTCAAAAAGAGTAGTAATGACAAACCTCTGATACAAGTTATCTAAAGTGTCAGTCCTGCAGCGCACCCAGACCATCTTTACTAATAAATTAAAGGGGTTTTCCACTTTCTGACAAATGATGACCTATCCACTGGATCCGCACTGAGCCGCCACTCCGGCTGCCTTCATGCACCGGATGTTTGGAACACAGTGCAGACTGCAGTAATGTCATTGCTTAGTACAAGTGCGAATGCACTAACATTGCCACTATTAGCTCTGTGACCTGCAGGTCATAGAGCTAATAGTGGCAATGTTAGTGCATTCGCACTTGTACTAAGCAATGACATTACTGCAGTCTGCACTGTGTATCAAACAAGAAGCAGGTTGCATTTTGAATAAAATACAGTGATATCGTCACATTACAGTATATATCCCTAAAGACATAGACCAGTGACAAATCAAAACCTTACTAGGGAAAACAAACTAGGTATTTCAAACACTCAGTGGATGTTTGGAACAGTATGAAGTAGTTGGAGCCGGAAGCAGATGGCTCCAACCACTGCCAAACGGCCGTTTGGCAGAACTGCAGCTATGCTCCTATTCACTTGAATGGGAGCATAGCTGCAGTATTGCAGCTCGGCACCTATTCTTTGACCGAAGCCATCTGCTTCCGACAATATCGTCTGGTGCCCGGAGGCAGCCAGAGTGACGCATAGGTGTGGGGTCCGGGTGTTGGACACGCACCGATCACCTACTAATGACCTCTCCGGTGGATAGGTCACCAGTTGTCAGAACGTGAAAGACCCTAGGCCCCTCGCACACGAACGTAAAAACGCCCGTAATTACGGGCCCATGGACTTCTATTGGCCACGGGTACCTCTCCGTATGCTTACGGAAAGGTGCCCGGGCCGTTGAAAAATATAGAACATGTCCTATTTTTAGGCCGTAATTACGGCACGGGCAGGCCCATAGAAGTCTATGGGGCTCCCGTAATTATGGGTGACTACGTGTGTGCACCCGTAATTACGGGAGCGTTGCTAGGCGACGTCAGTGGATAGTCACTGTCCAGGGTGCTGAAAGAGTTAACTGATCGGCAGTTACTCTTTCAGCACCCTGGACAGTGACTTCCGATCACAATATAAATCCAGGTGTAAAAAAAATAGACGTTCATACTTACCCAGAACTCACTGCTTCTTCCTCCAGTCCGGCCTCCCGGGATAACGTTTCAGCCCATGTGACCGCTGCAGCCAATCACAGGCTGCAGCGGTCGCATGGACTGCCGCGTCATGGCAACTATTGCTGTATACTTATAAAGAAAACGTACAAATAAGAAATTTTAGATTAGGTTAATATATAAAAGATCAGTCCATAGTGGTGTATGGGGAGATAAATTTATACTGGTATATTAGGGAACTGCATATAGAGAAAGAAAAAGGAGATTTGATCCAGCGCTGATAAATCTTTAAAAGGAAACGGTGTTCCTGGTTTTATTTGTAAACAAGTTTAAAATATGGAGATGCAAAAAGAGGTGGTTTGTATTGATGGTTCGCCAACGCTTTCAGACACCGCTCGTGTTAGTCATGGCATTCCAGTGCAGGTTCCGTGGATTTATAGGAACTGCATATACTATGATATAATATATATATATATGTGTGCGTGTGTAAGGGTATGTGCACACGATAGCAGGCATTTACGTCTGAAAAGACAGACTGTTTTCAGGAGAAAACAGCTGCCTCGTTTCAGACGTAAATGCTCCTCGCATTTTGCGATGCTTCTCTGACAGCCGTAAATTTTGAGCTGTGCTTCATTGAGTTCAATGAAGAACGGCTCAAATTACGTCTGAAAGAAGTGTCCTGCACTTCTTTTGACGAGGCTGTATTTTTACGCGTCGTCGTTTGACAGCTGTCAAACGACGACACGTAAATGACAGGTTGTCTGCACAGTATGTCGGCAAACCCATTCAAATGAATGGGCAGATGTTTGCCGACGTATTGTAGCCTTATTTTCAGACGTAAAACGAGGCAATAATACGCCTCGTTTACGTCTGAAAATAGGTCGTGTGAACCCAGCCTAAGGGTGGATTCACGTGTCCGTTTTGTTGCACAAATTTCTGACTGAAATCATTTCCATTCATCT